>NW_026641950.1:6860000-7107500 GCF_028554395.1 Pezoporus wallicus
ATTCCTTCAAGATCCTGGAGTTTGCCAAGAGCATCAACGCAAATCTGGCAAATATTCAGTGGTCTGCTTCAGACTGTCATATGTACTCTGCACCTTTTTTATCTCCCAACAACACTGAAATATCTGGAGTAGAGGTCTCAGAAAATATGTAAACTTTAAGCTGTATTATGCTTTACCATGATGCTTTCCTCACTCAGTAAAAGAAGAAAGCTCCTCTGATGTCTTGTTTTGCAGCTTCCAAATATCTTTCTTTAGATACTTTCACAGATGTCCTAGACATGAAGCATATCTTTCTTTAGATACTTTCACAGATGTCCGTAAAGATGAAGTATTGAACAGAATTTAGGCATCTAAGCTACTTCTACAGTCAATGGAGAAAGATTACTGTCTTTGGAATGTGCTTGATCTCATGCTGTGGTAGAATATAGAAAATATACACAAACAGAATCATAGAATCTCCTGGAAGTGCTCATATGGATGCAAATTGTAGGAATCCAGCTTTTAAATGGTTAAAATTGAACTAAACACAGCTCCCCCACAATCATGAATGTGTCTGAGGGAAAGGGAATGAACTAAAAAATTGTTAATGATTTTAAATCTTTTCTAAACACGGACTTTTTTTGAAGTTCAGGTGTTTAAATGGCTTGTCTCTGTCTCTTATAGTCACAAGTACCTAGATATCTAATAAAAATTCCTAAGGAATTTCTTTAGAAAAATATTCCTCACTCACAGATCAGCTATTTTTCAAGTCATAGTGACTATTTTATGGAAAATAATGCTCAAAGAAAGTATATATTGGACAGCATTAGAGCCCAAAGTCTTTTATTTATTTCAAGAAAAACAACAGCGTGTTTAATGGCAAGTCAGTTATCCCATATCATCCTCCTATTGTGCCTTGTTTTATGGTAGGTTTTCAATCTTTTATAGTGTGGAACATATTTTAATAGACAAAATTCTTTAGAGTCTGCCTTACCTCTCCCAAATCACAGTCACATAGACCACTTCTTTTTGACTGCCTGACAGTTCTCTGGTAACTAGACTAATTCATCAAATGAAAATTTATGTCAGGAAAGTAGCCAGGTCAAAATTTTCTAATGTGAATATTGGCTTGGAATATCCACCTTAATATACAGAAGCAGCCTTCCTTTCTAAAGGAAAGGTAACCATCTTCTTCTGAAAATTATCAAATTTCTTGCAGATTATAATGTGCTTGCAAGATATCTCTAGGTCTCATTGGAAGTTCTTTTTCAGTTTCAGAATTGAAACAAATCTGCAAATTTTAACAAATTTTCACTTTGATTTCAACTTTTAAGTCACCATTTAGCTCTCAAAAACTATATTGCAATGCAACAGAGAACATGACTAATGTTATTTAAAGCAATTTCACATTGAAAAATGTGTCTAATTTCAGCATTTATAACCCTTTCATTGTGGAAATGTGATTGTCAGACATATTGTGTGTTCCGATTAACTGCACCAATTAGAATAAAAAATAAAAAATAAAAAAAAGAACTCAAGTATGTTCCAAACACATCCAAAAGTTGGATCAACATCAAAGTTGGCCTCCTAAAACATAGTTCTAGAATCCAGAATCTATGTAGATACACATGGAATACATAAAGTCTCCTGGATACTGAGTCTGCTCTGCAGTTCTAAAAATCAGTGATTTTCTTTAGGTTCCAAATATTAAGATACATTAATTCAGACACTTAACCTTGAATGTCATTGCTTTCCTTAATAATAGCATTTCCTAATATTATTGAAATGCAGCTTTCTGTCTGTAACTATGAATTAATTTCCTACTTTTCTGGTTTTCTTATGTGAAGATGGTGTGGATACGAACTATGCATTCTCAGGATATCTACTTCAATTAGAATTTGAAAATTATTTCAAAGGGGTCTAAAGTTTCAGTTAAAAGTGAGATATTTACTCTTGTTCATCTATGATCACTCTTTTCATTTTTAAAATAAAAGTTTATTCATATACAGTTTAAAAGATGTTTTTATTTTGCTTTCCATCACCAGTTAAAATGGAAAAGTGCTGAACTTACAGGTTGCAAGTCAAATTATAACTATACTATACTTAACACAGTATAAGGTCTTGCTAACAGGAATAAAACATACCTTATGAAGTACCCTGCTCTGTTATTCTATTGATAATTTAGTTATTTTTGTTTGGTTTCTTTAATAACTGTTTGTACAAAGAGGTTATGGCCTTTTAAAGATGTTGCATACATTTTATTGCCTTTTTCTTAACTTGACGATTTCTTCCCACTTTGTTATAGTAATAAATAAGTCTATTTAACAGCAATTCAGACAAAAAATATTTTTTTCTGCCTCTTAAGCTGCCATGTCTACTTTGGATGCCTTTGCCAGCCATATGAATGGTATTAAGAAAAAACACATATCAATGTTGCAGAAAAGAGAATTCAGTTTTAGACCTTTTTTCTCATGCCAAAGCACAGGTGCTTCAGATAAACCTAATTATAGCAGTTATTAAACTTATTACCTTACCTGTTTATTCAAGGGCACAAGGACTTGTAATGGGAACAAATCCAGATATAAAGACTTGCTGTCAATTAGGCTTGACAGTTTGAGGAGATAATGAAGGAGGTTAGGAGTTGGGTTTCAGTTTGGTACAATAACAAAAATAGTAATTCAGCACCTCTTACTTTTCCTGAAACAATCCCAACAGTTCAGGAGAAGACAGACAAGAAGATTACTCAGGTAACATGATCTTAAGGGTACCAGAGAATAATGGTGTTCTCCTGTAGCCACATTTACAGCAGAGCCTGCTGCCAACAGAAGATGGGACTGCTACAAATATAAGCCCATCAAACCCGAGAACAACAAACCTGTTCAGCTTCTTGTCACAGATCCTGTCAATACAGTGCAGGCTGCAGAAGGACAGGTGAAATGTGACTCTGCTGTGGGCAGTGCATTTGTGAGTCCTTGTCTTAGTAAAATGGCATGACATGACTAGTGCTACTTTCACAGAGATGTAATTTAGGACTACAGTACATTGAAAATATCCTTCTGCTACCTGTTTTCTTAGCCTGTGTGCCTCCGTTAAGGTAAGGAAAGCGGAACTATGGCAGCTATAGGGCAAGATAAGTGATTTACTGAGCTTCTGTACTTGTTCTGTTGTTCTATTATTTTGAACCTAGCAGGTTCAAAAAAGGTATGCCATACTAACTGGGAATATTCTTATGGTTTGCTGACTGACTTTAATATAAGAGTGTACATGCGCATAAGTCAGGATAGACAACTAGAGAGTTTGTGTATTGCTAGCCAACTAAAAATATCAAATGTGCATCACTTAATGAATTAAATTAGTCATACTTTTTAAATATTCTGTTCTTGCTGTCTGATTTCACTATGTATCTTTTACAGCAAATTAATAGGAATTTTGCTTGGTAAGTTGGAAGGTAGTATGTTTCCGTTATAGCCATTATATTTTGTTTCTTTGGAGCTGGCAGTTCCGAATATTAATGAAAATACAGAACCTCTTCTAAAAAGTAACTGCATATAAAAGGGAAAATTAAATGACTGAAAAGAAATACATAGATTTTCCTTTTTGATCTCATAGGTTCATGTCTGCAAAGAGAGGAAAACATTAAATTAGCATAACAGTCACTCTTTTACTGCATGTGTCCCACAGGTTTTATTGGTAGCACAGTAGGAATTTATAGCAGCAGGTGCGTGGTACCTGGTTAGAATCTGTTCACACCAAAGTGAAACACCTGCATGCTACTGATTAGGGCTAGGGCTAAATGATGGCATTTCTTTTCCTTTAACAGTAAATCTGTTTTTGGTGTTGTTTTTTTCTTTTTCCAAGAAAAACTGGAAAATATGTCATACTGTTCACAAGCCACACAGTTATAATGCAGTTGAGGGGGACTGGTCTCACTAGTCAATCCACCCTACAATGCTATGTTCGTATGACTTCTATGCTTATTTTCCCAGGCTGTGGTGCTCCTTAAGAAGCCATGAGGAAACAAATGAGACCTGGATGTTAATTTAAAGCCAGGACCTTGAAAACTGATCCATTCACACATGTCCCATTGATTTCATTAACTTTGCAAGATGCAGAATTCAGGCCTAAAGGGTTATGTTAATTCTGTATAGGGACTTTGAGGAAGCTTTCCAAGATTAGGGGAGGTGTGAAATAGGTTTCCTCCTTCAATATGCTGAAGCTCTTCTGATGTTGTCTGTGTCACACTAAAGAAGATTAGAACCTCAGGGAAAAAATTTAGGAAACATTTTATTTACAGATAATTCTCCTTCTATTTATTTTCTCTTTTCCTGCCACTCTGCTGTTTTGTTTAAAGAAACATCAGCAAAAACAGACTCTTGTAGTTTCTTACTGATTATTCCCAACCCAATGTTCTAATCCTCTATTTATTATACCACAAGTTGTTATTATAGAAATTACTAAGGTTATAAGCAAGGTTATGATTTTAGTGGTAGAACAAGCAGTAGAAAAAAGAATGAGCATTAAGTAAATGTAACCTTTCCTAGTTTTATAATTTGTCCATTAAATAGTACTTTTTCCTTTTAAAGTCAAGAGGTTTCATATAAATACACTCAAACTTGCAACATTGACTCCAGGACAAACACTGTCCTGAAGTCTTCCAATGGAATCATTGTTTTTGATTCCAGTTTTCATAGCAACAGATACCCAGATCTTTTGAAGTGGCAAAGAAATTCAGTGTACTTTTCCTATTATTCAAAATTCAAAGACTTATCCACTGTGAGGTAAGGTAGCAGAGAGTTATTAAGGGAAACCCTGAAACTTGGCAAACAAATGGACAGCCAAGTACAAACTTCCTGTTTAAACTACTTCATTTATTTAGACTAAGTCCTAAAGTACAGATTCTTGAACATAGGAGTAGAGATCACTCCATTTATTGTTGAGAGGAGACCACTCCTTTAGGAAGTGTCTGTAACCAGGCAATAGTAAGCAGAAGACACAGAATAGCTGACCATCACATGTGTGATAGACATAAGCATTACATAATCTTGTCCCCTTGTGATGCTTTGACTTAGAAGTCCTGCATTGTTTCCTGCTCCCTTATTTGTGTGTGTGTGCATTAGACTCATGTTTGTCAAGAAAGCAAACACCCCAAAACCCCACCCCTCACAAAAAAGACACCCCCCCCCAAAAAAAAACAAAACAAAACAAAACAACACAACAAAACCACAAAAACCCACAAGGAATAGGAAGTTTTAAACTCTGTTAGGGTAACCACATGATAAAATTCAGGACTGCTATGTTTTAGGCAAGTACCCTGTTTGTGTAATGTAAAACATTTCCTTAGCTAAAGAATGAACTTCACAATAACAAAGTTCCTTCTAGGATCTCTTGCAGGTGTCCTGAAGTTTCAGCTGAGTTTCCTCAATGTACATTACATTGCACCATGAAGTCAGCACAGCAGGAATACAGGCTGAGAAAACGCACAGTTAGAGAATTTTAGATTCTTCTAGAGTCAGAAAGAGTAGGCTTTCCATGACATTTACTTTCTTACTATGACTAATTTAGATTATAATTTCCTCCAGGCAGGGATCTATCACTGTTTATTTTAGAGTCAGATCTTTCACATACCATAATGATCCAACATTCTCAAGGCAAGAGTTGGAATATATACGACATTTCAGGGAGAATTCCTTCTGAATATCTTATCTTTCTATTGTTAGTTACTGAGTCAAAAAATCTCTCCCTCTGAAGGTAATAAGACAAACTTGCATGAGTAATGATCAAACCTGGACTATGTACTAAAGCTACATATAGCTCATCTTCTTTTCATCTTCTTTTTTCTTCTTTTTTGTTTTTTAAGGAGGTTTGGGTTTTTTCCCTCCCTCTTAAATATATCTGGCTCACTGTATTTTCCCCTTTTTTGTATCCTATATTGTTTGGTTTTGTATTCATATAACAAACTTCAGTATACTAGGAACTCAATCATCTGAAAGCATTTAAAAATCATTTGCATTGCTCAGTATCAGTCTTGTGACAAAGAACATAGCACTGGCATTATTGATGAGGTTAGCAAAAATAAATACATATACTCTCTAGATTTTCTTCATTTTGCTTGAAGTCTTCTTTCCAAGGTGATTGTGTTCGTTCAATAAGTCTTTTCAGACAAACTTGCCTTCATTTGTTTTTTATTTCTAAGGCCCAGTTAGAATTAAACTTGGCTAGGGATATTAAGAATAACAGGAAGGGATTCTACAGGTACATAGCAAATAAAAAACAGACAAGGGAGAACATAGGTCCCCTCAGGAAGCTATCAGGAGAACAGGTTACACAGGATTTGGAAAAGGCTGAGGTTCTGAATGACTTCTTTGCCTCAGTCTTCACTGGCGAAGGCTCTGACTGCACCACCCAAGTCTTGGAAGGCAGATGCAGGGACTGTGAGAATGAAGACCTTGCACCCACTGTAGGAGAGGACCTGGTTCGAGACTATCTTAAAAATCTGAACGTGCACAAGTCCATGGGACCTGATGAAATCCATCCACAGGTCCTGAAGGAGCTGACGAATATAGTTAATAAGCTGCTGGCCGTCATATTTGAGAAATCATGGCAGTCAGGTGAAGTTCCCAATGACTGGAAAAAGGGCAATATAGCCCCCATTTTCAAGAAGGCGAAAACGGATGACCCAGGGAATTACAGACCCGTCAGTCTCACCTCTGTGCCTGGCAAAATCTTGGAGCAGATTCTCCTGGAAGGCATGCTAAGGCACATGAAAATCAACAAGGTGCTTGGTGACAGCCAGCATGGCTTCACTAAGGGGAAATCCTGTCTGACCAATTTTGTGGCCTTCTATGATGGGGCTACAGAACAGAGGGACAGGGGTAGAGCAGTTGATGTCACCTACCTGGACTTGTGTAAAGCGTTCAACACTGTCCCACATGACATCCTTGTCTCTAAATTGAAGAGACATCAATTTGATGGATGGACCACTCGGTGGACAAAGAACTGGCTGGATGGCCGCATGCAAAGAGTTGTGGTCAATGGCTCAATGTCTGGCTGGAGACCAGTAACAAGTGGGGTCCCTCAGGGATCGGTGTTGGGACCGATCTTGTTCAACATCTTCGTCGCTGACATACACAGTGGGATTGAGTGCGCCCTCAACAAGTTTGCCGATGACACCAAGCTGTGTGGCTCGGTTGATACCCTGGAGGGAAGGAATGCCATCCAGAGGGACCTTGACACACTTGTGAGGTGGGCTGATGCCAACCTCATGAAGTTTAACCATGCCAAGTGCAAGGTCCTACACCTGGGTCAGAGCAATCCCAGGCACAATTACAGGTTGGGCAGAGAAGAGATTCAGAGCAGCCCTGTGGAGAAGGACTTGGGGGTGTTGGTTATGAGAAAATGAACATGAGCCGGTAGTGTGAGTTGTCAGCCCAGAAAGCCAACCTATGCTGGGCTGCATCAAAAGGAGCATGACCAGCAGGTCGAAGGAGGTGATCCTACCCATTTACTCTGCTCCTGTGAGACCTCACCTGGAGTATTGTGTACAGTTCTGGTGTCCTCAACATAAAAAGGACATGGAACTGTTGGAACAAGTTCAGAGAAGGGCCACGAGGATGATCAGGGGACTGGAGAACCTCCTGTATGAAGATAGGCTGGGAAAGTTGGGGCTGTTCAGCCTGGAGATGAGAAGCTGTGTGGAGACCTCCGAGCAGCCTTCCAGTATCTGAAAGGGGCCTATAGGGATGCTGGGGAGGTACTCTTCATTAGGGACTGTAGTGATAGGACAAGGGGTAATGGGTTAAAACTTAAACAGGGGAAGTTTAGATTGGATATAAGGAGGAAATTCTTTCCTGTTAGGGTGGTGAGGCACTGGAATAGGTTGCCCAGGGAGGTTGTGAATGCTCCATCCCTGGCAGTGTTCAAGACCAGGTTGGACAAGGCCTTGGGTGATATGGTTCTTTTCAAGCTGCAGAACTGAAAGTGATACATACAATGTTCTTTCTTACTTTAAAAGTACTTTTGCTGCTTGCATGTAAATGCACGAGGGCCAGTTTGTCTTTCCCACATAATCCCCTTCCTAGCCTGCTTATAGCTGAGAGATCATTTTCACTACCATCCTGATCTATTATCCTTACGTTTTCCTTGGTGACACTAATATTATTTTGCTAACAAACAAATGAGAGTATTCTGACCACAAGAAAAAGTGCATTTAAAATAAATATAGGGAAACTGGGCAGCCAGATCATTGCTGGCCATCCCCTGTAATGTCACGATTGTTCATACATGGACTGAACCTTCTGAGGTGCTAAACACTGTACCTCCATTAGCCTCACATTGCAGAGACAGCTCTCTAGGAAGTATGGGCTGTTATATCATTCTCTTCTACTACAGTAGATCCAGGATTAAAGAGCAATATAAGCATCTTTGACGCTTCAAAGTTATTTGCCTAAACACATACTATAGATACAGGACAAGAAAGGAGTTTGTCATATACACCTCTCTCCTAGAGAGAAGCTTAAAGTGCCCTCTTACACAGTGCAATTTACCCTGAGTGCAGATTGCATTACAAGAGGGTGAATGGCCTCTACAAGGCAGCTATTCCCAATCCTTTTCAGATGCATGGGGAGTGAGTAATGTCTGCCTATGACCCTTGCCCCGACATACTGACCAGCACAGCCTGGCTGGTACAGAGAGAAGAAATAATCTGTACCAGGTAAAAGGCTAATGCAGTTTATTTTCTTCCTGGAGCAAGGGGTAATCAGGGACTTTTAACGTGACTCTGAGTCATGATTCAGTCCCTGATCTCCAGAGGCGGGCAGAGAAAAACTGCTCGGGCTAATTCAGCAGTGTGCCTCATGAAAATGAGATGTTAAATGCAAAACAGAATATTAACTTATGGACCTGAAAAACTACAAAAAAATGTGCAGAAGGAGTGATAAATGGTGCAGCCTATTTTCTTTTGAGTGACTTTTCCCCTTTATAATGACAAAATACTTTGCCTTGCTTGTGTTCCTGCATTGTCCCAGACTATCATCTCAGATATTCTGAGCATTTCTGCAACTATATTTAATGTAACTTTCAGTAATTATTTTTCTAATTAAATTTCTCACATTTTTTCACACAAAAAAAAATAAAAATAAAAATATAGGTCCAAGTTTAACCATTTTAAATGCATTTCATTTATCTCATTCCTAAGAAGACATAGACATATAGGGAAAATTATACAGCATAACCTTCAGTTAGAGACAAAGGCTTTGTTAACATGCTCTATCTGTTTATGAATATTTACAAGACTGGAGTTCAGATGTTCTTTAAAATTTTAAATAATTTTTTCCAGGTTTTTATCTTTCTAAAAACTATTTCCATTTATGCTGCTACTTTATTTCAAATTGTATAAAAATACTCTTCTGAATGCTGATTTTTATCCATCAGTATACACAAACTAATTAAATAATTTTTTTTTTTTTCCCATGTTATGGGACCAAGAACGGTCACTGAAAGTTTTGGTGGAGTGATATCTTAGACAACACATAGAAATCTCAGTTTATAGATTTGATGATATCCTTCTGCAAATGTTCCTGAATGCAAATAATTATTCACTAAAGTTGTCCTAGTGCTTGTAATAAGAATGCTTGGAGGAGTGTAGATTACTTGGATGATAAACATATTGCAAGATCTGGTTAATATACATGAAGCAATATTATATCAAGCAGTGGAGATTCTCTGTGAGATAGGCATATCTCTTTTTCCTTCTGGGTTATGATCATTCAAGGGTGCATCTAATGCATCCCAGTACTTCTGGTTTTTGCACTCTGAAAAGTACAAGGAGATTTAGTAAGCACGTAGTACCACGCCTGCTTTTACTGTGGTTGATTAAGGATCAGGGAGACGGTTTGGTTCTCTGACACCACTTTATGGCAGTTTTCAAACAGACACTTTTCACTTTTTGTGAACATAAACCATAATTTCTGTCACAAATTGTTAAGATCCAACGAATCCTCCTAAGGCTACTGATGAAACTTCAGCAGTTAACATTCAAAACATGAAAATCTAGTCTTGGATTCTAATTTGCTACTGATGTAATATTAAAGCAATATATGTATAAAATATTAATATTGTATTTGTTCTGAATTTATTTTATTTAATTTTTTACACACAGACAAAACCCTTGCGGCCTTAAAACAACATGTCTCTTTTTCAAGAATGTCCTGGGGGTCAAACAGACAGAGAATATACAGTCTTGGTAACCTGAACAATAGTGTGGTAGAGGAACTATGCTGAAAGGTATACTTTTTCATGAGCAATAAGCGTTTTGCAGATAAAAATAAAAATGTTGTCTTATCTGTTCGACCAGTTGATAGGATACAATTCCTAATACTACACCCTTGAACCCATTCACAGAAGAAGCCTGGAGAAAACTAGGAGATAAGGTCCTTCACTTATTCCATCAGTACCAAGAAAAACTCAGATTTGCTTTTCTGACAGAGCCTTCCTTTTCAAGAATCAGATGAAGTAATGCATAAGAAGTTTTGTGCATACTAATCACTCTGATCAGGAAAGAAATTTTGTGGTAATTTTGTCTTTATCTGTAACACAGAGTCTGAAGGTTTAAAACTAAAAAAAAAAAACCAGAAGTCTTAGAATTAGATTAACAGTGTATCTTTACAGTTCAGAAAATACTAAGTACTTGTAAGTATAATTTTTAATTTTCTCCTCACAAATATAAAGATAAGATACGGTGAGCCACATTTGATTCCTGGGCACTGCCCGCTCAACATTCATCATACCCAGTCCCACTGAACTCTGACATTTATTTAGAGATTTGTAGAGAAATAAAAAGAAAACTTTTCTGTGCTTTTATGTCCAGTGTTCTGCCACACTCAGTAGCTGCAATCAGTAAGGTTTCCAGCTATCAATGCAGTGAGGTCCTGGTACAGTAGTGGTGGCAAAAATAATGAACTGCATTTTAAATGGAATTTAATAAGGTTATGAAAAGGATTATATGATGTGGTTTCCTGGAATACCAGCGGCCTGAAATTGATGATCTCAGTGATCCCTCCCAGGCCTGTGTTCTTAAATTTGAAAGGCTTTTTGCCTTTAATATTTGAGTTGCTAAGCTGCATTAAAAAAATCCTAATACTCTTTAATTTTCTTATTATTTTCTGCAGTCAGGGGAATACATTCTGATTCGTAGACACACCACCATAATGCAGGTTACATAAAGATGCAGTTATAAAAGGCATTTTTATGCTGCATGAAACGAGGGTTCTAATCTGCTCATATTCCAAACTAAACATGATAAAAAACACCTGGCAAACTTGGGGTACGAGAACTGAAGTTCTGCACAAAATTTTCAAAGTGACAGAATAACAAAAGGTGCATTTAACATTCCAGTCATCATTTTGCAAATCAGTTAAGGAATTATCTTAAGAATTGTTACCTGTCTGTCAGTTCCTGAGTTATTGAACATAATACATTAACATTGTGAATGTTCTGAATAAATTTTCTTCCATTTGACATGCAAACAAGCCAATGGCTTATTTAAAGTTCTTTAGGACATGGAGAAGTCTTAAGCTTTCTACATCCAGGATGTTAATAGTAACAGTATTCCTTATTCATTGAAGTCAAAGGTTACTCTTAGCTTCTCCTATATTTGCACCTTTTTTTTTGAGAGAGATACATAGCAGCCAATGGAAACACTTATGTAAGTGGCAGATTTCATATTCTACTTTGTCTCAAAGCTGCCTTCCTGGAGGAATATAGGGACTTTCAGAAGGAGGATTGTCTGACAGACTCAGATTACGAATTATCTACTAGGACATGCTTAAGTCTGAGTCATAAGCAAGAGCAGAAAATACAAGGAGATACATCTGGATCTAACTGGAGACCAGTCATCTCAAGATTGTTAAAAGAGAATGAACCAGGAATAAAAAGAAGTTTAAACATCAGGATACACAGGTTTAACATAAAAACTGTCATATATAATTAATGTTAGATCTTGCACAGGATATAAAACAAAGACAAAAAAATAACAGTTATTCATCCATTTGAATTAAAAGAGAACCAAAGAGAGTAGTGGTACTGAATCTGTATTGAAAATAATACCTAAATCTGTCCCACAAACTGCGTTAAGAACTTGCTTCAGTTTTCAATGGGTGTGTCAGTGCTGAATGTGAAAAAGATTAGAGGGTCACTAGTGAATTAAGAAAACACAAAGGAAAATTCAAGCATCTGAAGCAGAAAAAAGCTCTAGCAGTTTAATGAACTAAAATCAAATCAGATTGCATGATGTCATTGTAAAAATCTCAAAGAGCTACCATACGGAACTGCAAGATCTTGTATTAAATCTTTTAAATTATCAGTCGCAACTCTATCATTTTAATGCAGAATAGAAAATGTAATTTCTCAATTTGAGAAAGGGCAATGAAAATGATCAAGGTACTGTTACAGAATCTCCCTAATTTGATTATCATTGTATGCAAGACATTAGAATGAAATGCACAAACGAAGGAAACTCAAGCGATAAGACTTATAACTACAGAGTTCCTCAGAGAGCTCACATCATATTGTGGTTGTGTATCATTGTATACGGAAGCCATAATAACTTGTTCACATTGAATTAATGAGTGGTTGTGGTGGGTTTACCTTGGCTGGCTGCCAGATGCCCACCCAGATGTTCTCTCATTCCCCTTCCTAAACAGGACATGGTGGGAGTAAGTAAGATGGAAAAGCTCATGGGTGAAGATAAAGACAGGAAGTTATCAATTACTGTCATGGTCAAAATCCACTTGACTTGGGAAAATTAATCTAGTTTATTGTTCATTAAAAATAGAGTTGGGTGGTGGGGAACGAAGAGCTAAAAATGCCTTCTGCATCTCACCCCTATCTTCCCAGATTCAACTTCACTCCTTCATTACCAATAATTCTACCTCCTCCCTCGCCTGCTCCAGGTGGTGCATGTGGTATGGGTTGTGGCCCTAACAGTCACTCTCTGACAACTTGCTGTATAAAAGCAATAGAATGGTTTGTGTCTATTTTAAAAATGTATCACGTTCTTATAGCTACTTTAACTTAGCCATGTCGAGCAGCATATATATATATATTTAGTTCTGTGTAATGTCATAAGCATATACTCATATGTAATTTTCAGGAAAAAAATCATTATTAAAACATGTATGTGTGCTATAAATTGATATTCCATAGCTAGTTATTTCAAGGAGGTTTTTTGTTGTTTTTTTTTTTTCTAGTTTGTTTGTATTCTTTAATAGGAATAATAGATTTGTTAATGGTAGTGGTAATAGGGTGACTTAAGATTTCTTATTTTTTTAAAAATACATTATTTCAGGGGAATAAAAGGTTAAGCCTTTAGATATCTGAGGCAGGGTCATTAAACTGATTTGAAAAAATGCAATAATGCTTTGAATGGACACGTGAGATTTCTGAAAATTCAGAAATGGAAGAATTGCTGAGTTTTGTACCAGACTTATAAATCACTTCCTCAGTGCTACACTAACGTTGTGCTAAAGTGCTCAAGTCTGAAATGCTATATTTTTTTAAATAATACATACAATGTAGATATTCTTGCAAATTTTCCTACCTTGCCTCAGGAAATTTATTTTACAGTAAGGTTAGGAAGACAACTTCTAGTCATTCCAAATTAGCTACTTTTTCATGTGCTTTCTGTTGATGTCTTCCAATAAGACTATAATGAATACAGATAATTTTATCATAAAAGGAGTTAGACTAGCAGCATGTTGCATGCTTGGTGGTCATCATTAAAATACCTGTAATCATCACTGAAGAGAACTTGACCACCCCGTGTTATTTTGCAGTGTCCTACATTCATAATAGTAAATATCTAGAGAGACAAATCAAGTCAAATTTGGTACTGAAGTAAGTATTGCTACTTTTAAAAATAACAATACTGTTGCTGTGCTGTTATTTTGCTATTTAAAGGAAACAATTATTGTTGCAAACATATAATTTTGCAAGTATTTGCTTTGTTTACCGCTCAGTGTCTTATTAAGTCTGGAATGAAAGACTGCAAAATTCTGTGAACAGGGCCTTTGTCTTTCCAGACTTTTGTGAAATACATTACATACCTTAGGCATTGTACAAAGATAATAAACACCACTGTAGCTAAAGATAGGAAGATCCCAGAGAACAGTTTTAATCTTCTAAAACATCTAAAAAGCAATGAAAGTTTTGTTCACCACTCCCATTTAAAAAGCAAAAAATAAAAAAAAAAAAAAGCTTCATATTAAAAGCCAGAGGTTGTATGTTTAAATACTTAAAATGAGTATCACATTTCTTTATTGAATTGTCCTGACTGATGATAATAGTAAAAAATTTTTGAGTCATCTGAGAAGAAATAATAGTTTATGACAAACACTTGAGAACTGTAGAGGCTGCATTTTAAACACTGATAGATACTGTACTGGATTAGTACAAGCATTAGAAAAAATATGTTCATACAAAGGAAAAATTGTTAAGTTGTTCATTCTGTTGCTAGATTTTTGTTTCAGTAACCTTTCTTTCTGTTCTACTGTGGGTATACACAAATTTTGTCAGCATGGTTTAGAAGTCTAAGCATTGGCTATGAAAAAGCTCAATAAATCAATAGCAGCTGCTATGATAACAAGAAGTGGGACACTGTGGAATGGAAGTTGCAGCATTATGCATGAGTAAAGTCATGACTTGTTTGGATCTGTTAACCTAGTATTTATCTAAGATTACATGGGGAATTTAGTCATCAAGATGGAAGCTGGCAATTATGATCTAATAATCAACTCACTATTCCATAAAGATATAATAAAGTTAAAGAGAATCAATCTGTATCTTTGCACAGTTACAAATAGCTCTACAAACAATCCCATTTGTCACGTAAAAAATGAAACTGTATAATATAGATTGATGTATAGTATCAGGGAAGTGGTATGAGAATATGAAGTAAGCTGAGTACTCCTGAAATATATTTGTGCTGCATTTGGCTGGAGTATATAGTTAATTTTCTTCATAGTAGCTGGTATGGGGCTTATTCTGGATTTGTGCTGGAAACGGTGTGAATAACACAGGAATGTTTCAGTTACTGCTGAGCAGTGCTTGTAGAGAATCAAGGCCTTTTTTGTTCCTCACACCACTCCAACAGCGAGCAGGCCGAGGCTGCAAAAAAAAATGGGACAGAACAGAGTCTGAACAGCTGAGCCCAAATGACCAGAGGGATATTCCATACCATATAACATCATACTCAGCATATAAACCTGAGGGAAGAAGAAGGGGGGGGGGGGGGGGGGGGGCTGTTGCTCAGAGTGGTTGTGTTTGTCTTCCCAAGTAACTGTTACACCTGATGCAGCCCCACTTTCCTGGGGACATGCTCAACAAATGCCTGTGATGGGAAGCAGTAAATGAATTCCTCATTTTGTTTTGCTTGTGTGCGTGCCTTTTGCTTTAGCTATGAAAGTCTTTATCTCAATCCACAAGTTTTCTCACTTTTACTATTTTGATTCTCTCACCCATTCCACAGAGGGAGGAAGTGCTAAAATAGTGCTTTCTGGTACTTAATTGCTGTCTGGGGTTAAAGAAAGAAAATATTAAACTGAAATCCAGGTAGAATGAAGGTCTATTTTTTGAGGAATAGTTAGTTGACACTTCATCCTATCAAGCTCCTCTAGAGACACTTCCTCGTCTAGTGGGCAGGTCCCAGAGGATTGGAGGTTGGCCAATGTGACACTTCTCTACAAAAAGAGCAGGAAGGAAGACCCTCAAAAATACAGGCCTGTCAGCCTGACCTCAGTGTCAGGGCAGGTCATGGAGCAGATGCTGGAAAAAGGAGTAATTGGGCCCAGTCAGCATGAGTTTATAAAAGGCAGGTCCTGCCTGACCAACCTGATCTGTTTCTACAATAAAGTGGCCCTCCTGGTTGATGAGGGAAAGTCTGTGGACATTGTCTGTATGGACTTAAGTAAACCATTTGTTGCTGTCTCCCACAGCATCCTCCTGGAGAAATTGACAGATCATGGCCTAGATAGGTGTATTCTTTGCTGGGTTGGAAACTGTCTGGATGGCCAAGCCTAAAGAGCGGTGGTAAATCACATCACATCTAGTTAGTCACTGGTCATTAGTGGTGTCCCTCAGGGCTCAGTGTTAGGGCCACTGTTGTTTAATATCTTCATTGATGATCTGGATGAGAGGATTGAGCATACCTTCAGAAATCTGGCTCGGTAAGTTGGGTGGGAGTTTTGATCTTCTGGAGGACAGGGAGGCTCTGCAGAGGGATCTGGACAGACTGGATTGATGGGCCAGGGCCAGCTGTATGAGATTCAACAAGGCTCAGTGCTGGGTCCTGCATCTGGACCACAACAACCCCATGCAATGTTACAGGCTTGGGGAAGAGTGGCTGAAAAGCTGCTCAGCGGAAAAGGACCTGTGGGTGCTGATTGATGGGCAGCTGAGAGTGAGCCAACTTGTGCCCAGGGGAAGAAGAAGGAAAACAGTACCCTGGCCTGTATCAGAAATAGTGTAGCCAGCAGGGACAAGGAAGTGTTCATCTCCTTGTACTCAGCACTTGTGAGGCTGCACCTTGAATTCTGTGTTTAGTTCTGGGCCCCTCACTACAAGAGAGAGATTGAGTTGCTGAACCGAGCTCCGGAAAGGGTAGCAAAGCTGGTGAAGGGTCTGGAGAGTAAGTCTTATGAGAAATGGCTGAGGGAACTGGGGTTGTTTAGTCTGGAGAAGAGAAGGCTGAGTGGGGACCATATTGTTCTCTACAACTCTCTGAGAGGTTGTTGTAGTGAGGTGGGGGTCATCTCTTCTCCCAAGTAATAAGTGATAGGACAAGAGGTAACGGCCAGGGGAGATCTAGATTGGATATTAGGAAAAATTTCTTCACATACAGGCATCGGAACAGGCTGCCCAGGAAGAGCTGGAATCACCATCCCTGGAAGTGTTTTAAAAACCATGCAGGTGAAGCCCCTAGAGACACCTTACAGCTCCTGTACTAGGTCCCATCCTTACCAAAATCCTTCAAAACAAATCCTTCCTATCTTTCAAAACAAAGAATTTTGAAAGTGACAATGTACCAAAAGCTTTTCTGAAGTCATGACAGATTAGATCTAGTGAATTTCTCTTGTCTGGAGAATCAGTTATCAAGAATGCTATTGGGTTAGTCTTTCATGATCCGTCTCTGATGAACCCAGGATGCACTTTTATCCCATTTTCTGTCTACTTCCTTTCCTAGTTATTAATAGAAAGTTACATTGTACATGATGTGCACTTCAATTAGTTTCATAGTTAACTATCTCACACCTTGAAGTACACCTGCTGACACTGTAAATACATAGTGCCTTTCTTTGAATGTAATAAAGTATATCTTGAATATGACAGAATCTTGTTACTCATTACTTGTGTTTGCACAATATGATACTGTTACTGAAGAAATGTGAAGCCTTAACACAACCACAAAATAGACAAATGTACGTGAATTTGAAATAAAATACTTTATTGCGTTAATGAGAGACTGGTTGCTTGTGCATGCAAAGACCTCAAAATAAAGAATGAAATTGCTCATGATTAACCTGATTCTGTCTTTTCTGCCCTGAAGTGCTTGCTCCTGCTTGCTACAACATTCTTTAATCATAAAAACATATATAGAAAGATTTGTTTGCTTCTTTCAAACGATTTTCTTATGACTTTGGAAGTAAGGAGAGTGATTCAGGTACAAAAGCACAGTTGCCTCATGACATTTTAGACTCTCTATGATATCCTTTACTCTTCCCTTCCTTTCCATTTCATAGAATCATAGAATCATATAAAAGTTAGGGTTGGAAAGGACCTTAAGATCATCTACTTCCAACCCCCCTGCCATGGGCTGGGACACCTCACACTAAACCATATCACCCAAGGCTTCCTCCAGCTGAGCCTTGAACTCTGCCAGGGATGGAGCATTCACAACTTCCCTGGGCAACCTATTCCAGTGCCTCACCACCCTCACAGTAAAGAACTTCCTCCTTATATCCAACCTAAACTTCCCCTGTTTAAGTTTTAACCCATTACCCTTTGTCCTGTCACTACAGTCCCTAATGAAGAGTCCCTCTCCAGCATCCCTATAGGCTCCCTTCAGATCCTGGAAGGCTGCTGTGAGGTCTCCACGCAGCCTTCTCTTCTCCAGGCTGAACAGCCCCAACTTTCTCAGCCTATCTTCATACAGGAGGGGCTCCAGTCCCCTGATCATCTTTGTGGTTCTCCTCTGGACTTGTTGCAACAGTTCCATGTCCTGTTTATGTTGAGGACACCAGAACTGCACACAGTACTCCAGGTGAGGTCTCACAAGAGCAGAGTAGAGGGGCAGGATCACCTCCTTCAACCTGTTGGTCACACTCCTTTTGATGCAGCCCAGCATAGGTTGGCTTTCTGGGCTGAGAACTCACACTACCGGCTCATGTTCATTTTCTCATCAACCAGCACCCCCAAGTCTTTCTCCGCAGTGCTGCTCTGAATCTCTTCTCTGCCCAACCTGTAGCTGTGCCTGGGATTGCTCTGACCCAGGTGTAGGACCTTGCACTTGGCATGGTTAAACTTCATGAGGTTGGCATCAGCCCACCTCACAAGTGTGTCAAGGTCCCTCTGGATGGCGTTCTTTCCTCCAGGGTATCAACCAAACCACACAGCTTGGTGTCATCGGCAAACTTGCTGAGGGAGCACTCAATCCCACTGTGTATGTCAGCGACGAAGATGTTGAACAAGATCGGTCCCAACACCGATCCCTGAGGGACCCCACTTGTTACTGGTCTCCAGCCAGACATTGAGCCATTGACCACAACACTTTGCGTGCAGCCATCCAGCCAGTTCTTTATCCACCGAGTGGTCCATCCATTAAATTGATGTCTCTCCAATTTAGAGACAAGGATGTTACTCATTTCTTTCCTTCCCTTACTTTCCTTTCTAGGGAAACTATACATAATACATTATTCTGTAATGTCAGTGTAGCTGATTTTCCTGATGCCTTTTACTGTGGAGTCCTTTAAATTGGCATCAAAGAAAATTGCACAAAGTCAGGGTCCTCTAAAACTTTACAAAGGCAGAAGAAAGACCATGCATGGCATACTAAATCATTGTGCATATGATCTTAACAGTCCCAATTTTAAGAAAACAGCATTAGAGCATTGCAGAAGTGGATCAACATTGAAAACTGCATGGTTACATGTACATATATATGCTTGTATATGTGCATGCATGACATATACAGCTACACTATTATTAGAAACAGTCATTTCTGTTGTGATAAGAGCTAGGTCTCTTTGGTATTTCTCTCACTACAATGAAACTGCGAGTTTGGACCTAGTAAGCAGAAGTACAAAATAGTTCATATTGGCTGGGGAAATTTTCATATATAAGACTCCATTCTGTGTATAGAATTAAACTAATTGTGCAGTAGTACCTGAGATCTTCATTTTTTGCACCTTGAAGAACACAGTGTTAAAGTATAAAAAGCAGATAATGAGTAGCTTTTATAATAATTATAGTGATTCATAAAAGTACTCTGAGTTAAAATACTATGAGAATGATTAAAACCAGGAAAGACTTACATTTTAAAAATCAACAAAACCTCTTCAGACATAGTTTTCATTGTTCTGTTCTTTCTAGGGTGTTTATTTAGGCTATGAGTCTGTATAATCTTATTGTAGTATTTAATTTTGTATGAATAGGCCTACTCTTTCCACATGAGAGTATTCATATGCATAAAAATAAGTATGCACCTAATAGTACAGACTGATGAATAGGAATGACAGCTTGAAATGGACGATGAAGCTATGTACCCACAAAATTCTCCAGCATAAGTTAAGTGTTTATTTAAGTTGGATCTAGCTGGTCTGTTGCAGTGAGGAGGACAGACTGGAGAGCAAGCACTGTTAAAATGGTAGATCAATAATTCAGTAGGGGTTTAGCTATTTGCAATACAATAACATATTATGGCATCATAGGTTCATAAAATTTTTCAGGTTAGAAGTGACTTCAAGAAGTAGCTAGTCCACCCTTGTGCTCAAAGCAAGGTCAGTTGTGAGATCAGACTTGGTTGCTCATGGTTTTATCTAGTCAGATCTAAATGTCCAATGATAATGACTGCCCAAATCAGTTCCAGTGCTTGATTGTACTCATGAGGAAGAAGGGTTTTTTTTGTTTCTGTTTAGCCTGGCTGTTTCTTGTCCTTCCAGTATGCAGCACAGTGAAGAGTCTGGCACTGTGCTCCAAACTGTTGATATACATGTGCTCTTCCTGAGGTCACTGTACAGCTAGTGGTTTGTTGTTTGGGGTTATTTTTTCTCTTTCTGTAGTTTCATTCAAGGTAAGTTCAGTCTGAGTAATTCAAACATATTATCTCAGCCAAGTGGGGTCTTGAAGAGAAATCCTATGCTAATCTTACCCTTTATCATTCAAGGTAAGCCTACATGGTACGGTGGAAAAATCATTTTATTGATATATGAACAACCTTGAAATGATCCAAGATATTGGAAACTGTGTTAGTTGCAACTTCAGCCTTAAAAGTTTAGCTAATGTGCTGGATTTGTGAAAGCTTGCCTTTTGTGAAGAGGGGAAAAGCTAGAAAGGTTTAAAGTTCATCTCTTTCTGGTCATTTTTATTTTTATGGGAACTGCTTATCCAGATTTCCCAAAATAGTAGCCCTTCTGGTCCTACAGAAATCAATCTGTCTTTCCCTTTTTTATTTGTTTGCTTGCTTGTTTTAGTATTATTATGTTTATTACCTTATTAGCATAATACTTTGGGATTTTCTGTTAGCTTCTGCCTAAAGACAAATCATTTGTTCATAGTGCAAAGACTGAAGAACATCAGCTGGCTCTGTCTTAGATGTTGCTTTCATTATCATCATAAGGAGTCATCCAGATTCCAGAACATAGGCTGCCTAGTTTGAGTTTGAGTAATATTGTCAGGAGGAACAGTGCTTTTTCCCTCTGGAATGTAGTTTAATGTAAAGTTCATTACAATGCAGAACATCAGTTCAAATGAGTTCAGAAATCCCACTTTTGTACCTTACATCAGATGAAAATTTTCCTACAAGAGAATTCTCTTCTTACTATAATGATTAAAACCCAAAGCTAACACCAAAAAGCGAAAACCAGACCATTATTGTGGCTTTCTGGGTTGCATTCTTCTCCTTAAATCTTGCAGAAAACCTCTAGTATGCTATGTTTATATTATCAAATGATTTTGCTTAATGGGAAAGAATTGTTAGAATGAAACAGTGGTTTCAAGGACCCAGCTTTCATACTGGACAGATTTCAGAGAATTTGATTTCAAAATAGCCCCTGGTGGTACCAAGGACTGGTATTGGAGTTTGCTAGGTGCTTTCTGAAGTGTATCTTCCAGTTGGATTTTATCCAAAACAACTTTAGTTTATGCTATTTGAGACCACTCTGTGATATGAATAAAAGCAGAGTAAGTACAGGCAGCAAGGAAATTTGGTTCAAAACAATGTAATAAAATGTTAATGAAGATGAATGCATTGAGAACTAAATTGCAATATATAGAAGATGTGGGAGCTAATTCACAAAATAAAATTCTGTGTATCTTCTTAATTTTGAAAAGGAAACCTTCGAATATTCAAAACAAGAATTAATAAATACTTACATTTTCTTTTATGTTCTTATACCTTTATACAAAGTTATAATGTTAAAAGCCAAGAGGTGGCTTGTAATTGTCTTTGGACATACAGTGTAGTGCAAGCTGTAATGTCTTGCTTGTATTTCTGAAACAGATTCTGTAGAGTGATATGTCATGGAGCTTGAAATAACTCACTTTCATTATCTCAACTTCAAATTAATAAAGTTATAGCTGATTAAATAATTCATGATATCAAATTGCTGAATTTGTTCTCATTTTAATAAACCTTTATCAGTTATTTTACCAATGAGAATCAGAGCTCCCTGACAAATGCATAACATCATTAATTTAAAATACTTATAGTCATTCAATAGACATTTTCAAGAAGAACCTGAAAAAAACACCTTTAAAATTTATGATCGCAAAATCCTTTGGCATTCCCATGCACAATTATTTTGTTGCTAGACACAGAGCTTACTACAGCTATACTGGCAGAATCTTTACACACTTTTAATGTTACATGTTTTAAAGAAAAACTGACAGCGTTGCTCCTGAGTAGGACCCAGGGAATTACAGAGCAGTCAGTCTCACCTCTGTGCCTGGCAAAATCTTGGAGCAGATTCTCCTGGATGGCATGCTAAGGCACATGAAAATCAACAAGGTGCTTGGTGACAGCCAGCATGGCTTCACTAAGGGGAAATCCTGCCTGACCAATTTGGTGGCCTTCTGTGATGGAGCTACAGAACAGAGGGACAGGGGTAGAGCAGTTGACATCATCTACCTGGACTTGTGTAAAGCGTTTGACACTGTCCCACACGACATCCTTGTCTCTAAATTGAAGAGACATCAATTTGATGGATGGACCACTCGGTGGATAAAGAACTGGCTGGATGGCTGCATGCAAAGTGTTGTGGTCAATGGCTCAGTGTCCAGCTGGAGACCAGTAATGAGTGATGTCCCTCAGGGATCGGTGTTGGGACCGATCTTGTTCAACATCTTTGTCAGTGACATACACAGTGGGATTGAGTGCGCCCTCAGCAAGTTTGCCGATGACACCAAGCTGTGTGGTTTGGTTGATACCCTGGAGGGAAGAACGCCATCCAGAGGCACCTTGACACACTTGTGAGGTGGGCTGATGCCAACCTCATGAAGTTTAACCATGCCAAGTGCAAGGTCCTACACCTGGGTCAGAGCAATCCCAGGCACAGCTACAGGTTGGGCTGAGAAGAGATTCAGAGCAGCACTGCGGAGAAAGACTTGGGGGTGTTGGTTGATGAGAAAATGAATATGAGCCGGTACTGTGAGCTCGCAGCCCAGAAAGCCAACCTATGCTGGGCTGCATCAAAAGGAGTGTGACCAACAGGTTGAAGGAGGTGATCCTGCCCCTCTACTCTGCTCTTGTGAGACCTCACCTGGAGTATTGTGTGCAGTTCTGGTGTCCTCAACATAAACAGGACATGGAACTGTTGCAACAAGTCCAGAGGAGAGCCACAAAGATGATCAGGGGACTGGAGCCCCTCCTGTATGAAGACAGGCTGAGAAAGTTGGGGCTGTTCAGCCTGGAGAAGAGAAGGCTGCGTGGAGACCTCATAGCAGCCTTCCAGGATCTGAAGGGGGCCTATAGGGATGCTGGAGAAGGTCTCTTCATTAGGGACTGTAGTGACAGGACAAAGGGTAATGGGTTAAAACTTAAACAGGGGAAGTTTAGATTGGATATAAGGAGGAAGTTCTTTACTGTGAGGGTGGTGAGGCACTGGAATAGGTTGCCCAGGGAAGTTGTGAATGCTCCATCCCTGGCAGTGTTCAAGGCTCAGCTGGAGGAAGCCTTGGGTGGCATGGTTTAGTGTGAGGTGTCCCTGCCGGTGGCAGGGGTGTTGGAGCTAGATGATCTTAAGGTCCTTTCCAACCCTAACTCTTCTATGATTCTATGACTACACCACAGAATACATCAGAAAAATATTTAGATAGGTAGCTGAAGGATAAAGAAGAAAGACTCAGTACTCTGACCTCTAGAAAATTGAAGCACAGGGGAGGAAAAAAAACTATATCTCTGAAAGCTAAAAAGTATTTTGAACTTTTTTCTTTCTGGTCATCTGAAAATTAGAAGGGAAATTTACAATGCGTATTCTCTGACCAGAAAAAAGTCAATAGTCTATTTAAATTCTTTGTGAATTTAGTTATACAACAACAGAGTTAGTGGAAATTTATTCAGTTTTCTTTTGTTTCTAAGTAGTTCTGGAGAATCTTTTAATACCATTTTTATTTTCCATTTTTAAGAAAACAAAACCTTTAGCTGAAGCCAATTACTTAGCTTTAATTATTAACAACATTCTCATTTCTTGAAAAAATATTTTAAGGGTTTAATTTTTATTTCATTAGATTACTAAATACAGTTAATTTTGCATCAATAGGCACAGTCTTCTGAGGTGATTATAATAGCATCAAAAAGGCATTCTTTTTTAAAGCTTTCTCCTAGTCAGGCTTAGCTTCTTCATACTTAGTTTTCTCCATACTTAGCTTTCTGGAGTTCTCTAATGGGATATTTTCAGAAATACATGACCACTTAGAAGAATGACAAGCATGACAAACTCTTTCCAAGAGAAATATATTTCTGTTAGGTATTTTTGGTTTGGGTAATTTTGTATTAGATATTGTAGTTTAGTTGACAAAGTGATTGTAAGCTTGTTGGCTTACAAATAGCCCAGTATGAAAAAAATGCTACGATGACATTTGGAAACAATGCAGTCCCATCATAGACACATTGTAAAACACTAATCAGAGATTTCCAACATATATTCTCTCGACTTGTTTGTCTTTCTCTATTAATACTATTGTTGTGATGAAAATGGGGATTCTACTTTTTAAGGCTTGAGTTGCATAAAGTATCCTTTCATCCACTGTCATTGTCATTGTGACGGCATAAACCCAGCTCTTCCAGTAGAAAACCAACAGAAATAGTGCATGAAGCACTTGAGGAAAAAAAAATGTGTCCAATACTCAGCTACATCTGATCTATGGATGCAGTGAAGAAAGTCTTTCAAAGCTTCTTGTGACCTCTTACTCTCTTGAAATTTGCTACAAGTTGCAAAAAAAATATAACTCTATCTTAAATTGCATAAGGTAGAGATAAAGATTTCTGTGGAACCTCTTTATGGAAGATGAAACTACAGCACACCCTTTGTTCCATTCCCATCAGTCCTATCATCAGCAGCAAGATGTTTAATAAAGATGTACTAATGCAAATTCCATCTGTTTTATACTAGTGAAAAATTGCCCTAAATTATCCCCTAACTGTCTGTGGGTTAAATTATCCTTGTATTTTTAGATAGACATTTGAAATGAGGAGAGGCAAAATTAAAATGCAGAAAATATCAAGACAGGGCAAAAAAGATAGTAATGACACCGTTTTCCTTCAGAAGAAGCATCAATTCTGAAAAGTAATTTCTAACCAAGCTGTATGAAGTGAGGATTTCTTTTGATACATAGACTTTTAATACAAAGAATTCGGTATTATTGTACATAAGAGCATAGCAATTCTTGTGCAGGGATTTTAGAATCAGAACCATAAATTAAGTTTATGATAAAAATTATCTTTTAAAAGAATATCTGGTCTTTATGTCACAATTTAATATGATCGACAACCCACCACTGGATCATGCAGAATGAATGCTGTACATCATCAGAAGATAAAATACTCCATACAGTTTCTGTCTATAGTGTTCATTCTTCTCTTTCTTACTCTTAAACAGTAGTAGGCATATATGCTGGTTATCTTTGCTACCAAAAAACCCACCCACAGAACCAAACAACTAACCAAAAAACATTTTACTGTACAAGCAGTTCAGTACCTCACAGCACACCGAGTACCAAGTGCATTCTTTGCTGCGTTGTTATGTTTTTTAGGGTAGCTTAATTATTTAGCACACTTAAATGTTCCAAATGCAGTATAAATTATGCTTTTACCCCCATATTATGAAATGAAACATTCAGCATCATAGATCTAAAGAGTTTAGGGTCTTCTTTAATTGAAAGCTTTTGAAAGAGTTTGAAGACATCACACTAAAAAAAAAAAAAGAAAAAAAACCCTCAAAACCAAAACCACCATAGAGGTAAAAATGAGGAATAGACACACACACAAAAAAAAAATCCATCTTTTGTATTCATTTCAGAGAAATATTAGAGGAACGTGTGTTTCTTTCTATTCAAAAGAGACTGGACTGCAACGAACAAATGCAAATTAGATCTGGTGACTATTCTCATCACTGTGTTAGAATGCAAGATAGACTTGATCAATGGTAAAATGTATACCTAAATATGTATATTATTAATATTTTGCTGTTCAGCGTAGTAAAATAGTAAGCCTCATAATGGGACACCCATGCTAGCAATTCATTTGAAGACATTCATATACTCTACCAATTTCCAGCTACTTCTTTACTATACATTCTGCTCCTTCAAGTAGGAGCCTGAAGTAGGTGAAGAAAGTCCTAAGAAACACCCAAGTGTATTGTAGACCAAGAGGCCTAGACTCATATAATCCTAATCATGTAGGTACTAGATTCAGAAACTTGAGGAGAATGGAGTCAAGTCTTTCCTAGGTTGTAGCACTTCTTTCAGGTACACTGCCTCAGTGTTTGAAGGATGGATAATCTTCTACTGCCTCATGTCTAGTGAGGTGCTCTGCAATGACAGTTGCATAAAGTGGTAGTTCCTTGGGAAAGACATTCAGTCCAGCTGCATAATTACTGATGTCTCTTCTGCATGAAGTGTTTATGCTAATGCGGTGTTGCCAAACTTGAAAATCTTGTGGTTATTATTATATGTAGCAAGATGGAGAGTTTTAGTTATTAGTGACTACATTTCCTGTTCCAACAAAACATGAAGTCCCATTCAATTGAAAGTCTCTTAACAAGATTTTTCCCAATTTAGCAAAGATCTTACACAGTGTGGATGTAATGACACTATCTGAAAAGTTGAACGCCTGTGAATCACAGGGACTGAGGGGTCCAGGCTTGGCTGAAATAAGGTCATGGGTCATGGGCAGTGTGGGGAAGGCCGCAGGGTGCCATACAAGGACAGACAGGGTTGGCAGTGCCGACAGGCCCCGGTGTTTAATCTGGACACGTACATAGCTCATCCTTCAAGCACCTTCAAGGTACCTCTGAATGGTCACATATGAATTAAGGCTTCTCCCCCAGAACAGGTGGCAGGATCAATACCCCAACTGAAGTGCATCTATATTAATGCATGCAGTGTGGGGAGCAAACAGGAGGAGATGGAAGATGTTGTGCAGCTGGAAAATTGATACAGTTGAAATCATGGAAACATCATGGGATGACTTGCACAACCACAGTGCTGCAATGGATGGCTATGAACTCTTCAGAGGGATAGGCAAGGAAGGAGAGGTGGTGAGGCAGCCCTGTATGTTAAGGGGTGCTTATATTGTCTAGAGCTTAATGATGGTGACTATAGGGTTGAGTGTTACAGGTAAGAATTAGGGGGAGTGCCAGCAAGGCAGATATCATGGTGGGAGTCTGTTACTGACCACCCAACCAGGATGAAAAGGCAGCAAAAATATCCCATAAGGAGCTGGGAGAACTCTCACAATCACTTGCCCTTGTTCTCATGTGAGAATTTAACTTACCAAATATCTAGAAATACAATACAGTTGAGAGGAAGCAGTCTAGGAAATTCCTAACACAGCTGGTGAGTGAGAAAGCTAGGGAAGGTGCCCTGCTGGACTTCTTGTTCATGAACGCAGAAGGACTTGTGGGTGGTGTGGTGGTTGGAGGCCATCTTGGGCATAGCGATCATGAAATTATAGAGCTTTTGATCCTTGAAGACAAAGGAGTGGTCAGTGGAACTGCTACCTCGGACTTCCAGAGGGCAGACTGTGCCCTATTTTGAAGTCTGGTCAACAAAGTCCCTTGGGAGGCAGTTTTGAAAGGCAAAGGAGTCCAGGAAGGCTGGACACTGTTCAAGAAGGAAATCTGAAAGGCCATCCTGTGCTGAAAGACGAACCAGTAGGAAGAAGACTGGCCTGGCTGAATAAGGAGTGGAACTCAGGAAAAAAAAACAAAAAACAACAGAGAAGAAAGGGTAGGCAACTCATGAGTACTACAAGGATGTCACAGGGTTATACAGGGGGAAAACTAGAAGAGCCAAATCCCAGCTACAACTTAATGGGGCTACTGACATAAAATACAATAAAACCTGTTTCTATAAATGTTAGCAACAAAAGGGGGGCTAAGGAGAATCTCCACCCTTTATTGGATGTGGGGGAAACATGGATGAGGAAAAGGCTGACATACTTAATGTCCTCTTTGCCTCAGTCTTTAATAGTCAGACCAATTCTCAGGTATGTAGCCCCCTGAGCTGGAAGACAGGGACAGAGAGAAGAATAAAGGCCTCATAACCCAAGGGGAAATGGTCAGTGATATGCTACACCACTTAGACACATAAAGTTCTATAAGGCTGGGTGGGATCCACCCAAGGATATGGAGGGAGCTGTTAGGAGAGCTCACCAAGCTGCTTTCAAGCATTTATCAGCAATCCTGCCTAACCAAGGAAGTCCCAGTGAACTAGAACTTGGCAAATGTGACACCCATCTATGGGAAGGGCCAGAAGGAGGATCAAGGGCACTTACAAGCCTGTCAGTGTGACCTCAGTGCCATGGAAAGTTATGTAGCAGATCATCCCGAGTGCCATCATGTGGCACGTAAGGTACAATGAGGTGATCAGGCCCAGTCAGCATGGGTTTATGAAAGGCAGATTCTGCTTGACTAGTCTCACCTCCTTCTATGACAAGCTGACCCACTTAGTAGATGTGGGAAAGGCTGTGGATGTTGTCTACCTAGATTTTAGTAAAGCCTTTGACACCATTTCCCACAGCATTTTCCTGGAGAAACTGGCTGCTCATGGCTTGGATGGGTACGCTCTTTGCTGGGAAAAAAAATGTCTGGATAGCCAGCCCAAAGTGTGGTGGTGAATGGGGTTAAATCCAGTTGGTGGTCGGTCATAAGTGGTGCTGCTCAGGGCTCACTACTGGTGCCAGTTCTGTTTAATATCTATCAATAATCTGGACAAGGGGATAGAGTGCTCCTTCAGTAAGTTTGCAGCTGACATGAAGTTGGGCAGGGACATTGATCTGCTTGAGAGCTAGAAAGCTCTACAAGGGGCATCCAGAAAGACTAGATCAATGGGCCAAGGCCAATCATATGAGGTTCAACAAGACTAAGTGCAGGTTCCAGACAATAGTGTTTCCAGCAGGATGCAGGGCAGTGACTGTCCACCTATACTCAGCACTCATGAGGCTGTACCTTGAATACTGTGTTCAGTTTTGGGTCACTTGCTACAGGAAAGACATTCAAGTGCTGCAGCACGTCCAAAGAAGAAGAATGAAGCTGGTGAAGAGTATAGAGAACAAATCTTATAAGGAGCAGTTGAGGGAACTGGGGTTGCTTAGCCTGGAGAAAAGAAGGCTCAGGGGAGTTCTTATTGTTCTCTACAACTACCTGAAAGGAGGTTGTAGCAAGGCAAGGGTTGGTCTCTTCTCTCAAGTAACCAGCAATAGGACAAGAGGAAATGGCCTCAAGTTGCATAAGGGGATGTTTAGATTGGATACTGGGAAAAAATTCTTCATGAAAAGGGTTGTCAAGCACTGGAACAGGCTACCCAGGGAAGTGGTGGAGTCACCATCCACAGAGGTATTTAGACGTGTAGGTGTGGAACTTAGGAACGTGGCTGGGTGGTGGACTTGGTAGTGTTAACAGTTGGATTTGATGCTCTTACAGGTCTTTTGCAACCAAAAAGATTCCACAGCTGAAGAGGAAAGTTTCTTCCTGCCAGAAAGCCATATAACTGTTTGTCCTGGGTTCAGCAGTAGCAGTCATGTTTGGTTTTTTTTTTCCTTTGTGCTAGCTGGTGCAGTGCTGTGTTTTGACTTCCAACCTGAGAACAGTGTTGGTGAAGTCAATGTTTTCAGTTGTTGCTAAGTGATGTTTACTCTGACCAAGGACTCTGTGAGGCACATGCTCTGCCAGGGAGGAGGGGAAGCCGGGAGGAAGCAGAGATGGGGCGCCTGACTCGGGCTAGCCAGGGAGGTATTCCATACCACAGCACGTCATGGCCGGGGTGGGGGGTGACTGGGAGTTACCCGGAAGGACACGGGCTTCCGGGTGGAACTCGTCTTCTTGGCCGGTGGTATCGTATTCTCTTCCCTTGTTATTTTCCCTTATCATTGTTGTAGTTGATAGTTGCGGTGGTGATTTGTGTACATTGGTTGCTGGACTGTTCTTGTCTCAACCCGTGGGAGTTGCACTCTTTCGATCCTCCTCCCCGTTCCTCCGGGAGTGGGGGAGAACCCCGGTTGGGGGGGGGGACACGGACCTCGATTGTTGCCAGCTCGGCACCACTCACTGGGAGTGAGTGAACAAGTTGCCTGACTGGGTTTAAACCACGACAGCTATTTTTGGCACCCAACGTGGGGCACGAGGGGTTGAGATAAGAACAGATCTGACTGGATTGATAGTCACTCGTCACAATGCTGATTTATTGGCTCTCAAGGTTGTTCCTCTTGATCTCACAGTTTCAGTATATCGTATCTTACTTCCATCCGGTATGTGCTGTATTAGTGTTTTTCAAGTGTGGGGCTTGGGCTAAGGTTTTTGTCCCATTGTACTTTATGGTAATGACTTGTAGAATCATTGATCATGAAACTGATCTGGCTTATGTTCCCAGTGTGGTCACCACCTTTATACTTTGGGAGGTATATGATGGAGGTGCTTAGCAATTACACATCTTTTTTCTCCTTCTCAGGTGCTCAACCTGTGAAGGAGACATTCTTTTACCCTCCCAGTCGTCCCCCCAGACCATTTACATTTGAGAGTTTTGAATTTTTTGAATGGCATTTTAATGCTGTTGAGACTTGTTTGCTGATGGTGATGGGAATCACCATGCTAACACGCATACAGAGTGTGTTTTGCCCACTACTGATTTCAAGAGTTAAGCAGATTCAGGTTTGGGTCTTGTCTGGGGTCAAACGACAATGTAGGAGGACCGAGAGATTTTCCCTGAGGCTGGACAGCCATGAGTGGCAGGGTGTGTGGGATAGTATGGGCAAGTATCTAGGTCAGTGGGCCCCTCCAGTACTTTGGAATTTCACTACCGAACAACTGCAAAATCCAGAAGAATTAGTAAAACACTTAAATGAGGTGTGTGGTCATTCTGGCCATACCAGAGATGAACAAATCATGGCAACGTGCTGGGGCTTGGCCTATGCTTACAGGGCCTTGTTCAACACTATCCAGCACCTTCAAAAGGAAAAGAATGTCGGCGGATCTGAGGGCAAAGCAACAGTCACTACTCAAACTTTGGCTGCAATGAACTGCGCAGCTACCCCAGCAGCAAGTACAGCAGCTGCTCAAACTTCAACTGCAACAGACAGCGCGGTTACCCCAGCTCCAAGCACAGCAGCTGCACCACCCCCAGCAACAAGTACAGTTGCTACTCAAACCACAGTGATAATCACTGCAGCCAAACCAGAGGACCAGTTTGTACCAATATCGGTTGCCCCTGTACGCAAGAGAACAAGCAAAAAGGAGGCAAAAAGGGTGAAGCGAGATGAAGAACCAATGAATTCACCACCCGGTCCAGAATCTGATCAGGAGTCATCATCACATGACGAAGAAGGAGAAGAAGAGGTAACTTCTCGACCTCGGACCTCAACCGAGCTGCGGAATATGCGAAAAGATTTTACCCGTCAACCAGGGGAGCACATCATCACCTGGTTACTCCGATGCTGGGACAATGGGGCCGATGGTCACGAACTAGAAGGTACAGAAGCCAAGCAGCTGGGATCACTTGCTAGAGAAGGGGGAATTGACAAAGCAATCGCAAGAGAGAAAACGTCCCTCAGCCTTTGGAGGCGGCTCTTGGCAGCTGTGAAAGAAAGGTTTCCATACAAGGACGATGTTACGAGTCGTTCGGCCAAGTGGACTACTATAGACAAAGGCATCCAGTCTCTCTCTGAGGGAATCGGCCATCGTAGAGATGCTCTATCACATCAAGCCGAAAAACGGGGATACACCTATAGATCCAGATGAAGTTGAATGTACACGACCCATGTGGCGAAAACTTACACGGAATGCACCGTCATCATATGCCCATTCATTGGCAACAGTAACCTGGAATGACATAGTACCACTAACAGTGGATGAAATGGTTCATAAACTCCGAGAGTTCGAAGACAACCTCACCCCTTCCATCATCTCAGCTGTGGAAAAACTGTCCCAGGACCTCAAACAATTGAGGGACGATCTATCTGATTTATCCAGCTCCTCACGTGTACCAACACACGTCTCAGCTATTAACAAAAGGCGTCCTATTGTTCAAGAGAGGAGATACAGGAGGTATACGCCACGGGGTACCCTATGGTTTTACCTGCTGGATCACGGAGAAGACATGACAAAGTGGGATGGAAAACCTACTTCAGCTTTGGAGGAACGGGTGAGTGAACTGAAGAGGGGAGCAAGGGCCAAGACTGATCGTCCCATGAGAGCTACGGCTTCAGTCTCTGGTGAGCAGTTTCCCAGATGGAATGGAAGAGCTGATTTTACTCCAGCTCCTGTGATAACGAAGAATAATCCCTTTCACCACGACTTAAGTGTCCAAAGCTGTGACGACCATTAGAGGGGCCCTGCCTCCAGCCAGGTGGAGGTAGGGGACAATCGGATTTACTGGACTGTGTGGATCCGATGGCCTGGCACATCAGTCCCACAGAAGTATAAGGCTCTAGTAGATACCGGTGCACAGTGTACCCTGATGCCATCAAGCTGTCAAGGGGTGGAACCCATCTACATTTCTGGAGTAACAGGAGGATCCCAAGAGTTGACTGTGCTGGAGGCTGAAATCAGCCTGACTGGGAGGGAGTGGCAAAAGCACCCTATTGTGACTGGTCCAGAGGCTCCATGCATCCTCGGCATAGACTACCTCAAGAGAGGGTACTTCAAAGACCCAAAAGGGTACCGGTGGGCTTTTGGTATTGCTGCTTTGGAGACTGAGGAAATTGAGCAGCTGTCCACCTTGCCTGGTCTCTCAGAAGATCCCTCTGCTGTGGGGTTGCTGAAAGTTGAAGAACAACAAGTGCCAATTGCGACCACAACAGTGCACCGGCGGCAATATCGCACCAACCGAGACTCCCTGATTCCCATCCATCAGCTGATCCGTAGACTGGAGAGTCAGGGGGTGATCAGCAGGACCCGCTCACCCTTCAATAGCCCCATATGGCCAGTGCGAAAGTCTAATGGAGAATGGAGACTAACAGTAGACTATCGTGGCCTGAATGAAGTCACACCACCATTGAGTGCTGCCGTACGGACATGCTAGAACTTCAGTATGAACTAGAGTCAAAGGCAGCCAAGTGGTATGCCACGATTGATATTGCCAATGCATTTTTCTCCATTCCTTTGGCAGCAGAGTGCAGGCCACAGTTTGCTTTTACTTGGAGAGGTGTCCAGTTCACTTGGAACCGACTGCCCCAGGGGTGGAAACACAGCCCTACCATTTGCCATGGACTGATCCAGACTGCACTGGAACAGGGGCAAGCTCCAGAACACCTGCAATACATTGATGACATTATTGTGTGGGGCGATACAGCGGAAGAAGTCTTTGAGAAAGGGAGGAAAATAATCCAAATTCTGCTGAAAGCCGGTTTTGCCATAAAACGGAGTAAGGTCAAGGGACCTGCACAGGAGATTCAATTTTTGGGAATAAAATGGCAAGATGGACGTAGACAGATCCCCACAGATGTGATCAACAAGATAACAGCAATGTCTCCACCAACTAATAAGAAAGAAACGCAAGCTTTCTTGGGTGCAGTGGGGTTCTGGAGAATGCACATCCCGAATTACAGTTTGATTGTAAGCCCTCTCTATCATGTGACCCGGAAGAAAAATGATTTTAAATGGGGCCCTGAGCAGCAACAAGCCTTTGAGCAAATTAAACGTGAGATAGTTCATGCAGTAGCCCTTGGACCAGTCCGGACCGGACCAGATGTAAAAAATGTGCTGTACACTGCAGCTGGGGAGAACGGTCCTACCTGGAGCCTCTGGCAGAAAGCTCCAGGGGAGACTCGAGGTCGACCCCTCGGCTTTTGGAGTCGGGGATATAAAGGATCTGAGGCCAGCTATACCCCAACTGAGAAAGAGATACTGGCAGCCTATGAAGGGGTTCGAGCTGCTTCGGAAGTGATTGGCACTGAAGCACAGCTCCTTCTGGCACCCCGGTTGCCCGTGCTGGGCTGGATGTTCAAAGGCAGGGTCTCCTCTACACATCATGCAACTGATGCTACATGGAGTAAATGGGCTGCACTAATTACACAACGAACTCGAATAGGAAGTCTCAGTCGTCCAGGCATTCTAGAAGTCATCATGGACTGGCCAGAGGGCAAAGATTTTGGAATGTCACCAGAGGAGGAGGTGGTGCGCGCTGAAGAGGCCCCACCATATAATAAACTGTCAGAAAGTGAAAAGCAGTATGCCTTGTTTACTGATGGCTCTTGCCGTATTGTGGGAAAGCATCGGAGATGGAAGGCAGCTGTATGGAGTCCCCAACGACAAGTTGCAGAAACTGCTGAAGGAGAGGGTGAATCGAGTCAGTTTGCCGAGGTGAAAGCCATCCAGCTGGCCCTGGACATTGCTGAACGAGAAAAGTGGCCAGTACTTTATCTCTATACTGACTCATGGATGGTGGCAAATGCCCTGTGGGGGTGGTTGAAGCAATGGAAGCAGAGCAACTGGCAACGCAGAGGTAAACCCATCTGGGCTGCTGCACTGTGGAAAGATATTGCTGCCAGGGTGCAGAACCTGGTGGTGAAGGTACGTCATGTAGATGCCCATGTACCCAAGAGTCGGGCCACTGAGGAACACCAGAACAACCAACAAGTGGATAAAGCGGCTAAGATTGAAGTGGCTCAGATGGACTTAGATTGGCAACATAAAGGTGAATTATTTTTGGCCCGGTGGGCCCATGACACTTCAGGCCATCAGGGCAGAGATGCAACATACAGGTGGGCCCGTGATCGAGGGGTGGACTTAACAATGGACACTATTGCCCAGGTTATTCATGAGTGTGAAACATGTGCTGCAATTAAACAAGCCAAGCGGTTAAAGCCTCTTTGGTATGGAGGACGATGGTTGAAGTATAAATATGGGGAGGCCTGGCAGATTGACTATATCACACTGCCACCAACCCGCCAAGGCAAGCGCCATGTGCTTACCATGGTGGAAGCAACCACCGGGTGGCTGGAAACATATGCTGTGCCCCATGCCACTGCCCGGAACACCATCCTGGGCCTTGAGAAACAGATTTTGTGGCGACACGGCACCCCAGAGAGAATTGAGTCAGACAATGGGACTCATTTCCAAAATAACCTTATAGATATTTGGGCCAAAGAGCATGGCATTGAGTGGGTATATCACATCCCCTACCATGCACCAGCCTCTGGGAAAATCGAACGGTACAATGGGCTGTTAAAAACTACACTGAGAGCAATGGGTGGGGGAACTTTCAAGCATTGGGATACACACTTACCAAAGGCCACCTGGTTGGTCAACACCAGAGGATCTGCCAACAGGGCTGGCCCAGCCCAGTCAGAACTTTTACATATTGTAGAGGGGGACAAAGTTCCCGTGGTGCATATGAAGAATTTGCTGGGGAAGACAGTCTGGGTTATTCCTGCTTCAGGTAAAGGCAAACCCACTCGTGGGATTGCTTTTGCTCAGGGGCCTGGATATACTTGGTGGGTAATGCAGGAAGATGGGGAAGTCCGATGTATACCTCAAGGGGATTTGATTTTAGGGGAAAACAGCCAGTGAAATCAATTGTATGCCGTTGCCTGCTGTGTAATGCTTTTATAGCCCATCAACTAGATGTCTCCAGGTCACCAGCGACTGGCCCTGACTTCCCTCCAGCCATCATCCCAACAGAGAATGAACTTTGAACATCATGGACCGAATGGACTCGGCAGCATTATAGGGATTGGTCCATGCACTAAGAAAATGATCTTTTCCTCTTGGTCTGTATGTATATGGATGTATATATATGGGAGAGCGATGGTGTACTGAAAATGTGGGATCTGAGCACGACGTGAATGGTATGGAATAAGGGGTGGATAATGTCCTGGGTTCAGCAGTAGCAGTCATGTTTGGTTTTTTTTTTCCTTTGTGCTAGCTGGTGCAGTGCTGTGTTTTGACTTCCAACCTGAGAACAGTGTTGGTGAAGTCAATGTTTTCAGTTGTTGCTAAGTGATGTTTACCCTGACCAAGGACTTTGTGAGGCTCATGCTCTGCCAGGGAGGAGGGGAAGCCGGGAGGAAGCAGAGATGGGGCGCCTGACTCGGGCTAGCCAGGGAGGTATTCCATACCACAGCACGTCATGGCCGGGGTGGGGGGTGACTGGGAGTTACCCGGAAGGACACGGGGCTTCCGGGTGGAACTCGTTTTCTTGGCCGGTGGTATCGTATTCTCTTCCCTTGTTATTTTCCCTTATCATTGTTGTAGTTGATAGTTGCGGTTTTTAGCTTAAATGCTTGCAATTATCACTAAGAATGCTGCTTTTATTCTAACAAATTGCAAATAATATTTGTTCATGGAGGATCAAAAAAAGTAGAACACATTTTTTAAAACTGATTGGTGTTATTTCATTTGAAGCAAAATTCCTAATTTCAGTGATATGTGTCCATGTTCAGAAGTGGAAAATTAGTAGTTTTATCAGTTTAATGTTTCCTTCAAAAATGCTAAAATAAATTTTCATCACTTCTGATTTCTTCCACATTATTTCTCAGCCTAAATTGTTAATTTAACTCATAGTTAAACCAAATAATTTGAATTTTTAGGATCAAAAAATGTCCTAAAGAAGAGAGGCAGAATTGTCTCACACACAGACAAAGGATTAAGTTTATTTAGAAAGATTTTTATCATCACAATTTTGGTCAGTGCTAAAGTGTAAGAGATGATGAAATATGCCCCCAGCTAAATTAGTTGATATAAAACACAAGATGGCCAGAATCTTGAAGGGCGTTGCTGATGAAAAAAGTTACTCTGAATTCCTCTTTCAAAAAGGTTCTCTCATTTGCATACTGTTAATTATTTTCACTTGATTTGCTTCCACCTCCCGCAGTGCAAAAAGTTATGCAGATATATCCAATTTCTATCATCAGTTTTTTGTGTCTTTCTCAAAAAGTCAACTCATAAACTATTTTTTGGTTTTGCTTCATTTGTACTTAGAGTTGAACATCTGTGAAGGTTATCACAGCTGCAGTTCTAGAGAACTGGTTAACCACAATACAAATATCCTGCTATATTTCTCTTTCAGTTGGATCAATCATTTCAAGACCAGTCTCTTCAATCGTCCCTTACTTTCTACGGGTAGCCTTACTCTAAAAAACTATGCTGTCAGTGTGTCACTTTACAACACATACCATCAACCACAAAGAAGTCCCCAGGCCATTAATGTTTCTACAGAAGTATTCAATTTGTAATCAGCAAATGTATCAGGGAAAGATGTAGACCTAGACTCACAAGTTCTTTATTGTCTTTTCCATAAACTTCATGATCTCTAGCGCTCAACATTGTAAAAGATGTTCAGATGTGATGTTGTATCCAAGAAGAAGAAAATACACTGTAAAAGACTTTCAGATGTGATATGGTATCCAAGAAGAAAATACTGAAGAAATATGGATAGTACAGGTAGTGTCTGTTTCCCTGTGTGTTCACTCCTGGTCTGTGCTGTCTCCAAATAACAAAGCCTATGGGAAATTTTTTATCTAAATATGATCACTTCTTTACTTCTTTTGGGTTAGATGCTGTTCTCCATGAAGCCTAAATTGCCACAGCTGATTTCTCTTAACTTGATTTATCTTCCCAGAATTGATTTATTAGTATGTTTGAGTTCTTATAGCTGTCATAACTTGATAAACCCCAGAGCCTTCACTCAAAGAGGCACTCTAGTGTAGCAACAAATGGAGAGATTTTTTTTTTAATGATTATTATTATTTAGAGGACAGAAATATTTATTTTATTGAAGACTTAGAACTAGACTCCATTCTCTACATAGACAATGGAAAGCGGTTTGTGCCTTCAGAAGGAATTTCATTATAGGTTAGATGCCTAAGAGTAGATTCAAAAGTACCTCAAAATATACTTTTAGTACAAGAAGGAAGTTAATTGGGTTTGTACCTATTATTTAAGTGAAATATTTCTGGAATTGAATGAAGTGGGACAAAATCTTCTCTATTTACTAGTTCTGTAATTTTACTAAATGTAGGACTTTGAAAGCAGCAACAGTGTAGTGTTTTCATGGACAATTTATGCAGCTGCAATGCCAGAGGCTACCTCATATTATAAGGCTCTTCATTCCTTGAGGTAATCTTACATGTATTGCAGCATGATTGTCAAAGAATAAAAATCCTGCCATTGCTTTCCTTCAGTGCATTTCTCCTAGTTCTTTTGTTACTTCCTACAAGTGAATGAACTAGATTCATCATATACAAATAATTTATGGGCTAAACAGGGAGGTCTTTCTTCTGGTAAACAAACAAACAAACAAAAACTTAACAAACACCCTCAACCGTTTGGTAAAATGTGATTATTTAAATAAGATTGGATGCTTATTATTTTCTGATCTACTGTAGGTTTGCCTAAACTTCCTCCTTTTCCTTTTTTTTTTTTTATTGTCAAAAAGTAACCTGTTATGAAAGGTGTGCATTAAAAGAATATGAGCTAGCAAATATCTTTACTGAAGCACTGTTGGCAGCTGAGATCACTGACAACTTCCTGGCTGTGATTCATAATCTATATTGGTGCCTTTGAGACAGCAAGCTATTGATTTTTCCCAGTCCATAATCCGAGACCATATACACAGCTTGTTAGACATCTGTGGGAATATAAACTGAGTTTTGATGCAATTTAGGGAGCTTCTGTTAGCAGGCCACTTAGTTTTTGTCTTTGAGAAAACCTTTACACATCTGTGTAATCTTGAAGAGATTTTTAACAGATAATTCAATTGACTTTGGGCTGTTTCTTTTCCCCGTTTTTTGTTTTTTTTTTTTTAAGTAAACTGCTTCCCTGGGTAGAACTCATATGAAAAACATCTGATGAAGAACATATGAAGTGCATAATAATAAAACGTAGGGAAATCTTTCTAATACTATTATAGCTTTTTTCTTCTTTTTATTTCCTTTGATTTTGTCAAGTATAATTTGGAAGTAGTTCGTTTTTTTCATGTTTAATGTCTTGTCCACGTTACTTGCCCTTCCTAGGAAAACATTCCTGTCATTACTGTAATACTCATGGTACAAAGGCACAAATAATTACATTCAAAAGAACAATCATTAACTGCAATGCAGTTTCTCCTACATAAAAGGGTACTAGAGCAAACTCGCTAAAAATCTTCCAAAAATAGACATTAGCTAAAAAATACTTCTCATGTTCAATCCACTGCACCCTGATTTATTAAAGTAACTACACCTAATGTTAATTCTCTGTTTTTTGAGAGCAGCTTATGGAAAAGGAAGAGGCTAATAAAGTTTGAAGCTTATGCATTAAGGTAGGAACACCAAAAGGAACAGTCTTAATATATTTTCTTTTAAATATTATTTAATATTTGTCCAAGAGTACTTTAAGAGCTACCATATAAGGCAAAAATAACTCTAAAGAGCTTCATAGATTTCAGATGACAGAAATAACTCAGTGCGTGTCATCACATTGCATGTTAGTCTGGAACGTTAGGAAAATATTTACACCAAGTCTCCAAAATCAAAATAAGGCATTCTTGATTGTATGTGAAGTATAATTTAGCTAAACTTGGATGATCCAGAAACCATATAATCAGAAAGGGATAAATGCTCATTTTCTTTTCTATGACAGATAAATTTTCTTAAAACAATATGGAGAAAAGCAAAATATTTGGGTGCATATCTGTGTTAGCAAAATTTCGTGTTGGAAAACTGGACCATTTTTCATTAGTAGTAGGAAAAAAGATCTTTATATTAAATAACATGATTGATAGTAAAAAAACGGTCATTGGCATGGACTGTTTCTAAAAGGAATTTTGTAAATGACCATTTCAATTCTCTTTTTGAAAATAGTTTTTCATGCACTGTAAAGTTGTGTGGGCTTCTTGCTAGCTCATTTATCTATAACTTAATTGGTTTCCAGGAAAATAAATTAAGCCCCTAATTTTTCATATGTTTACACATTTTCTCAATCTGAAGATCACGGGTACATCAAATGGATTAGTATCATGCTAAAAAAATGCAATGTTTCTGCAACGTCAGAGATACTGAAACATATTAAAAGTAAGAAATCTGGAATAATGAGTAGATAGAGTACAGAAAAATGATTGTATTATTTTCATTTCAATCTAAATGAAAAAGTACAGTGTACACCATTACCGTCCACTGTTCATCTCATTTTAACAGTCTAATTTAAGCTGAATTATGTACAGAAAACATTTAAATGAACCCCCCCCAAATTAAAGCAGTTAATTTTTATTCTATGTTTAATTATTTTTTCAGATAATCTTAGATCTTCCTGTCTTTACCCTTGCCACTTTCCTATCCACCTGTTGGGACCTCCTAAAGAGCAAGAAGACAATTTATGAGGACTGAATCCATCAATCCAGACTCCAAAATGAAATATAAAGGACAAAATGATAAGGAAGCAAGGAGAATATATTGATGTTTGTGATGCTAATTATAGGTCACTAGGTTATATAGACCAGCTAATTTAAAAAGGGAAATCAAAGGATTAACTCTGTATTTTATAATTCAACATTTCAGTTTTAATGTCAAGCAAAATATTTGTTATTCATTATTTCTGGAAATCTGAAAGGAGTTTGGATCCATTCACCATTTCAACAATGTGAGAAGCAGATCATCTTTGCTTGTATCACAAGCAGGTAACGGAAAAGAAAAGGAGAGTGAGCAGACACTATAGTCATGAGCTCTTTAGAAATGCATGTGATGATAAAAGTGATAAAGTAAGAGATGGGGTGTAGCTATCAATAGCAGATAACACAGTTTTGCTAAACAAACTGCTGTCCTTGGAGTAAGTAGCTCAAAATTGTTCTACCTATGTACAGGTACATAGTTCAGCAAAGGTTTATCTCATTCAGGCTCAAATGCATTTTAAAAAGTGGTTACATAATGAAGAGAAATGTCACTGCTTAGTTCATGTCTCTCTAGGTCTGTACACTTACAGAAAGGCTGGAGATAAATGCTCCTTAGTTATAATTTTCCAACTGGAATGTTACATACTCAACTATACAAAAGGTACAGAAATTGCAGACTGACCTGTTATTTGTACTTTCCTATCTTCTAAATTCAGTATTGTAACAAAGGTTGTTTTCCCAATGTGAAAATAAGTGTATGATTATATTTAGACCCTACAGTGTGAGGGACAAATGCTTCCATTTTTACTCTTTTATTGCTCAGCAAAACTTGCACTCAGCTTTCACCCAACCCCTTTTACCAGCTACTTATTGCAACAGCCACAAGCTGTCTTTTAATGGACATCACATTAAAAATAAGCACACTTTTTGAGAGTTCATTTGCGTATTTCGTTATCAGAAAGGGTAAGAATATGTTAACTGAAATGTACACACTGTTCTTTTTTTGTCCAGAGACAAATTACTAAGTGTCAGTAACCATTAGAAAAAGTTAGTGCCCCAAGTCAGGTTATCCTAAATGCTCTTTCTTTCCTTAAAATAAGGATATCAATCTACACACAGAAAGATAGGCAATGCCTGTATCACATCACAAGCTTTTCAAGAGACCATACCTTCATTTGCCTTTTGGTAGCTCATAGTGCAAGTCTATCTGAATCCTCAGCTAAAGAGAGTAAGTTCTAGAGTAATAAACCTAATAAATTATAATTCCTCTCATATTTATGACTAGGACCTGGAAATCAGCACAGGGAGAAACCGAGCAAAACACATGCTATATAAGGGGGTAATGTGTTGTAAGGTTAATAAGGCATATCCCAGGGAAGGGAGCCTCAGCATATGTTTATCACTTGGATTTGAGAATGTGTGAGACAAAGGACTTGCTATTTGGAAAACCCTTTTCTTTTTTTTTTTTTAAGGGAAGTCCTAAGGGCCGTGCTAGATATATGATTCTAAGAAGCAGGGATAAGAAGAGCAATGGTGACCACCAGAATCAATGAAGAGAGAAGGATATGCCTTTTCCCTGGTAGAGGGAAAGAGGGAAATATGAGAGACCAAGTCTAGAAACAAAACTTTGTATTTATTTTATTGAGAAAAACACCCTCTCCTCCCAGGTAAATGAAAAGCAGCATTATCTTCCCAAAGTAAACACTGAAGGGAAAGGTTGTTTTAACCCTGTGAAGGCCTCCATCATTCATTAGAAATAGCAAATTACCTCTGCATATAGTTTTTGAATTGTACTGCTTTTTATACATCAAAAATAAGAAAGGTCCTTTAAATTGTCAGCCTATAATTGTATAAAAATTGAGAACTTTAAATATTTACCCTAAATAACTGAAAAACTACTATTTCAGAATTTGCTTTAGTAGCCCATTACATAGAAAGACAAATTCAGTGGGACTTTTATTACTCTTTCTGTGAGAATTAGAAAGAGGTAACTGTTTCTTAATTTTTTAGATACCTTCAGAACCTTTGTATTTAGTGGATTTAAACTAGTTTGACTAATATCGCAGAACCTTTAATTCAATAAATCACTGCTTCCAGAATAGCATTTGTGTTATCAGATGAAAAAAATGTGTAAGAGCAAAACTGGGAAAAGGTACGTATTTTGTTCAATATTTTTATATCAGCGACTACAGAACTAACTTCTGAAACTCGGCCATCTCTTTTTAAAGGATGGATGATTATTCATGTTTAAGCTGTTTTATTTTTTGTCAGAAAAATATATTGCATATGTTTGCTTCAAAGATGGAGAACAATAGAGGGAATACTTGCATAGTCCATGGGGCTAAAGTAGAGACCACAGGTGCCTAGATAAGCAATTATTTTAATGAAGTATTAAAATATTTCTCTGAGTAATTATAAAGATAGATTGTCATTTAATGTGAAACATGTTAGGACTTGTGGTTTAGTGGGTTTCCAGTTTTTAAGAGATTCTTTTATGTTTTTTTTCATAGCAAATCCCAGAACTCCCATTCACTACAATGGTAGCTGCAGGTGCTGAAAATCCATTTCAATGGTTCATACTGATTTGAAATTTTACAGTGTTCTTTCTCTCACACACATGCTCACACATGTTTTTCTTTACCTTTCTCTCTTTTTCTCTCCATCTGCCCAAGGTTAAGACATATCTTGCCAGACATGGATACTCATAGAGTCCTAGTATGAAAGTTACAAAGAAGCAGTTAAGTGAACTGAGAGGGGGGTGGGGAGGAGGGCTGAGGGAGTTCTTACGTTTTCCAGCCCTCTTCCCCCAAACTTTTAAAATTAAAATGTAACCTTATAACGAGGAGATAGATTTCCTAGTTTCCTAGGAAATTAATCAAGACTCCGAGGTACACACAGATGAGTAAACTCTTCTAGAAGCACCTCTAATGCATTTTTACAAGGGTCATTGTGTTTTACAATGTAGCAAAAAAAAACAAAAAAAAAGAAAAAAAGAGAACTTAAATCACATTTCAGTTTTACTATACTTGAAATAAAAAGAGGCAATTGGAAATGCATTGTAAACAGGATTATTCAAACTCAGCTTGCCTTAAGATTGAAGCAGCTTTTAACCTGGCTGTTACATAAAAGTCCAGTATTTCTGAGATTTTATGAGAGTAATCTAATGCATTGGTCAGACAAGGTTAAGAATAATGCCCTTGTAGTCTCCCTAGGTGCAATGATTGCATCTGATGTGAATAAAAAGGCTTCACTTTCTGGGTGTTGTTGAAACTGAACTGCACATTTATTTCGAGATTTGAGTAAGAACTTCAGTGTTCGTCAGGGAAACAAAAAAATATATCCACAGTCTTTTTGAATCTTTGTTCCTGAGTTTTATACTTATGCTTCATTGTCCATCTTTTCCTCCTTTCTCCACATTAGCTTTCAAAATACTTCCTGAGGCTTTTAGCAATGTCATAAACTTACTGTATCATTACTGATGCACACAAGCAGGAACATAAATGAATACTGTATCTGGATGATATTCTTCTTTTTATAACCCATCCTGATATTTCAATCTCAGCTATTACACTGTTCATAAATCAGTTTGGGATCCTCTCTGGCTTTAAAAATAATTATAATAAATCCAAAGATATGTTTATGTATAGGAGGCCAATTGAACCCTTTGCTTTTCAGTTTCCATTTAAATTGGTCTCCAGAGGTCTTACCCCAGGTTATTTATTCCTTTTTCTTTAGATCTGCTGTACAGATTTAATATTGCTTCTCTGCTTTTAAAATTCAATAGACACTGTACAGGTGTTTTTTTGTTCTTTCCTTTTTTTACTGGGGGAAGAGCTGTCATTAATTAAAAACAAAATGCATTTTGTATTTTTTCTCTGATAATTAACTTACTAAGAAATCGTGAAGACTGTCTTAAGGAATTTTTCCAGGTGCCCTGAAAGCAATTGTTCAACTCATTTACTAATTCTAATAGAGCACAAACAATGTGTTAATCTGCTCTGCAATTTTTCCATTTGCCTGACTATTAAGTATAATACAGCTTCTAAGCCCTTTCTGTGTCTTTCTGATTAAATTCTCATACAGAAGTCATGTTAATGCAAGCTGGCATGTCAGTAGGTGTGGATCAGAGCAACAGAACTGTATGGCTGGAAAGCTTTGTCTGATCACACAGACTTCTGATTTCACAAAGCTATTCTTCCAGAAATGCAGCAAATGCCAGAGTATCTTGAAGGAGGTCAGCAGAGAGAGAAGATGCAAATTTTAGCAATGACCTAATAAGACCAATGTAAGAAACAAGGAAATTTGTTTCAGGAAACATATACCTGAGGATCACCTTTACACAGCACTTTATTTCACCTTCATTTTATCTCCATTCTATAAATATAAAAATGTGAGCCACACATACAACTTAAGTCTGTGAGTAAAAATGTCCCTTTTCAAGTATAATAACTCATCATCAAGTAAATATCAAATATTTCAAATCCTTTACATTGTCATTGCAGGTGAAACATATACCTACTTTATAATAGAGAGAAAAAACAGGATTTCATATGTTTTGATTCTGATATAATTTCCATTGTAAAAAAAAAATATACTTTAACGGTTTGATGTTTACAGAAATGGGCATATGAGAAGGGATATTTATGAGGAACCATTCCGTGCTGAACTTAGTATGCATAGAGACTGTTTATGTTCAGGAGTTGACAGAATTTGCAATCCAGAAGTAGAAGGAGAGGAGAAGGAGAAGGAGGAGGAGGAGGAGGAGGAGAGGAGAGGAGAGGAGAGGAGAGAGAGGAGAGGAGAGGAGAGGAGAGAGAGAGAGGAGAGAGAGGAGAGGAGAGGAGAGGAGAGGAGAGGAGAGGAGAGGAGAGGAGAGGAGAGGAATTTTGTTTTTAAGAGAGCACATATAATTAATAACAGGAGTCCAGAAGCTGTGGCTAAAAGAACAACTGCAGGTTATCATTTCTAGAAAGAAATTTTCAAATGGTGATCTGGAAACTGGGAGCTTTTATAGAGGTTGAGGCTGTAGAATTAAGAAATGCTAGATGCTAATGAAACCTGAACCAAGAAATCAGATGAGAGAAAGGGGCCCAACCTGTCACTAAAAGATAAGCAAGTTAGTTTAGGAACTTCTATTTAATCTCTTACCAACAAGATTCAAGCTTTCTCTCTTTAAAATACAGAGAATGTTTGTTCTGATTTTTGGGGGAGGTTTATTTATTTTCTGTTTTTAATAGCACAGCTCTATAATTTGGAAATTGTCTGGAACATTGATTTGTAAGAGAGTAGAACACTTCTACTTCAAGGCTCTGTTTAGCTCACTGTCAAATTATAATGCGTCTTATCATTTTTAAATTACCTCACATATTGTTTGGAGGATTGATATCTATTTGCTTCTAAAGTATACTGAACAAACTGGCCAAAATTCTTATTCACTAATTCAGATCAATAGTCCCAAATGAACCAGTCTTGTTAACATAATAGTCTTTCCTGACAATGCATTGCACAAACACATAATAAATATTAATCCCAGCTAAACAATAAGTACACTCTTCAAAATTAAAATCATATCAGTGGTTTAGATGCTTTTAAATTTATTTACCTTTCTCATTTTTATCCTAGTTTTAAGATATTAGTTGTATTTCTGTTTAATTCTGAACAATTATTTGGCTTTCATGTGGATCATGTGCTGATTTTGAATTTAAGAATACTTATGAGGCATATATTCCTGTCTGCCATGAGACATAGATCTTTGGAGACATTCAGTGTGCTACCTGTAAGGGATTTTTTGTTAAAAATGTTGGCTAATACTGAGGGTTCTCCTTCTGAAGCTATCTTTCTTTCTATTTTTTCTTCTGAGGATCCTTGGGTATGCAAACCATGAGGCTATGCTGGAAGATGTACCTGTTTGCAGACCTTTCTTGGGGAGGAAGGACGTGAGGGTGGCAATAGTTTTTCTACTGGATATATCAGTAGAGGTCCAAAATATTCACTATCTATGCTATTGCACATCAGTTCGGCTAGTAAACAGGATTTCTTGTGGATAGTTTTCTTTGGATGCAATTTGAAATCTCTCTGAATGTCTGAATTTATAGTGTTTAGAAATATTAATGTGCTTCTTAATGCCTTTGTTTCTCTTTCAAATATTTTTTACATAATATCTGGGTATGTGCCTACCTATATATAAATACATATTTGGGGCTGGGTTTTGTCTTTTGTTTTTTTAATCAAGATTACGGTACTCATTAAAAGGAAATAATTCAATCTAATTCATACTAGGATCAATGAGAATCTTATAATCGATTTTTTTCTGTGTAAGTATATTCAGTTCTCAAGTATTCAACACCAGTCTCCGTCCCAGACACAGTGTTGCGAGTGCTATTTCTAATTCTTGTAATTGTATTATACCTAGGCTTACATAAATCCAGAGGAAGTGTTTGTGAATAAGTATGTTTTAATATGAATAATGGAGACAGTATGCCACTACAGAGTGACAAATTCATGAGATATTAGAGTAGCACTCATCAACCTTGTTTTCATTATTTTTCATGCTTATCTTTGGAATTTTTTTTTTGTATACATCTTTCTGTTTATTATACTATTGGCAACTGCAAAAGGCACTCAGGTCAAGTAGAGTCAAAACCATTCTGACAAATAAAGGTACATTATGTAGGTGTATGATAGCAGTTATGCACATGAATTCTTTGAAAACAAGTATCACTTTAAGTTTTATTTTCTTAGACCTTGTGAAAGTACATTCCAGAACTATGTATTGAAAAGATTAATTAGATGCTATAATCTCATATGTGATTAGGATTATATCACATTATTAAAGTGGGCTAAAATATGGGGTAGCATTTTTAATGTACTGACTTGTGCCCATACAATGTTTTAAACTATAAGGTTGTTTTGAAGGTCTTTTTTGTGTGGCTCTGTTCTTTATGGGATAGTATGTAGGGCACTATGTAAGACAAAGACATGACATGTTTGAGACATGCACAAAAATGGATAACACTATTTTCTTTCAGAACTTAAGAGCAGGGCAGAAGCAATATAAAGAGTACACTTAAAAGAAAAAGAGGAGAAAGAATATTTTTATATCATTTCTAACCTTTGGAACTCAGTCCAAAAGATATCTGATTCAGCAATATTCCTATTTCAGGTGGATTCTGAGCAGGGACAAATCTCTAAGATATATTTTGATTAATTAAAATATTAAGAGTGAATAAACAAATGAGAAATTATTGTGAAAATCAATAAGGACAATAATGGAAAAGAAAATAAGACAGAAATTCAAGAATAAATGTGGATTTAGTAGTATATCAGCTATTTCTTTTGTAAAGCTGTAAAGGCATACTTATAAACCAGATGATTTAAATGGGGAAAATTAGGAAACAAATTTAAGAGGCATGATTTACCTTAAAATTATTGCTTAAAAATTACTCATAGCTGAAAATAAAAACCTGAGGGAATGCTTTTCCACCTATTATAAGCCTGATCCTTGATCTTGCAGTATGCTGAGGTTTGCTTTTAGGCTGTGTACTTTAATTGTTTTGGCTAGCACCATGCTGAATTGCAACCCTGGCCTTTAACTGCTAAGAGGATATAACTCTAGTAAACAGAACAACATATCCATGGCAACCTACAGTTTTAGTTCTAACTTTTCAAAACACAGAAAGGTAATTATTTTTTTTCTTTATATTTTTATATTCCTATGGCTCATAATAACAGTGATGACCTCCTGACTGGGCATTTCCAAGCTATTAATGACAGGCTGAGTTATGCGACCTTGACTTCACCTGCAGCCATTAACTTTTCTATCTAGTCATTAACTGCTGAGAAATGCCTTCCCTTTCGGTGATTATTTCTTATATATGCATTTCTTAAATAGGCATTTTCTGTAACAATTACATGTCTGAGTACTTTCATATCTTTTTATTAATAAGTACTATCTTATCTTTGTGTTCAAGCCACAGAGATCCTTTGACATCTAGCAGCTTGCACATCATTTAAGTTTCTAAGGAAGAGGTCATCATTTATGCACAAGCAAATGGGAAACAGAAAGCTTAAAACATCATATTTTACATGGGAGGAAAAAGCCTTGCATCTTTTGAGTTAAATCTATATAGCATATGCGGAAATGCTGAGGAATTCATTTTTAGATCGGGCATTTAGATGTACAATGTATGCCACAATACCACCTAGAAAACCCTTAGCGTTAATAGTAAAGGTGACCTCTAAGTTATCCCTCCTGACTACCGGATCTTTAGACAAAATGGTTAGTAATTTCACTGGGATTAATTTGCCAGCATTTTGCAGACCCTTATCTTATTTTCTGGAACTCATAGAGGGATCAGAATCCACATGATATATTTCTCTTATCTGTCAGTGCAGCAGCATAAGATAAAGAAGATTCTTATTGAATGGATATACTTTTCATTGTCCTTCATATCATAGATTAAATGGGTTTTGTATGATTTTTTCTTTTCCTGGTAGAGCAAGCCATACTTCTGCATAAATAACTTCTGTGTAATTTGAGAACTCTTAATAAAGAGCTCAGTAATCAGTTTTTTTGGATGCTGTAATTAGTGGCCTTACCTGGATCAAAACCTAAGTGTTGCTGGAGGAGAAAAAGGTTCTAGAGTTATTTTCAAGGATGGGACCTAGTTGTCTGCATGGATGACAAAGGATATTATCATATATGCCTGGAAATATCAGCAACAGAGGATTTGTCTAATTTGGTTGTTCCTGTAATTCAGACATACAGTTATACCTCTGTAAACAATGTTTGTTCAATGATGTGCTTAGTTCTTTGTGTAGGAAATTTCTCTGACAATATCCTTGACTAACAGGAAATATCTGTCCTATGAAAAGAAAAAAATGTTTCCTGGAGCTAAAATTTGTTGTTCTTTTTGTTGTTATTTTATTTAGGTGTTGGGTTTATTAGAAAATATCATCCTAATTTTGTACAAGCAGCAAAAAAAAAAGCACAGGGAGGTGAATTAAGCCAAAAGAACGTAACTAAAGAAGTAAACTCTGCAAATCTTGATAAATGCAACTCCACTAGTAAGTGACAATATAGGTGAAACATTTCTCTTTTAAACTTTTTTCCATTATTTTTTTGACAGGAGTACACTAGTTCAGCTTTAATGAGATTCTAGTGTAAAAACTTCAGGGCTAAATAAAAGAAACAAATCAAAAGGACCGGATGATTGCCATTTAATGTGAAAGAATGAAAGTGCAAACAATCATTGTATGACATCTAGCTGTGCTAGTCACTGCAGAATGACAGGTAGAACAATTCAAAGTTACTGATCTAAAGATGGAATAACAGCTCATATATTTGAAGTGCTCAGAAGATGAAGAAATAAAACAGACTCTAAGATAAGACATGGTTAAGCCTTTTAAATTCCATGCCTTATTGTCAGTATCATTTGAACGCTTTCGTACACCTTTTTTTTTCCCTCAGAAACTATTTTATCGAAGGAATTACTTTTAAGAGCTGATTTTTATTATTATCCTTCAAGCTGAATGGTGTGCTTTGTTTTTCAACAAGATAAGAAAAAACGTACAAAATGAAAAGTATATTACTAGTTTACTAAGCACCCATATCATATATGTTCAGAATTATGTATTCTGAGGACATATTGTTAAGCTGTGCATTTTAAGCAAGCTCAGTAATACACATGCTAATTTACTCTACAGGAAGACTGACTCTTTTAACATGGAACACAAATTTGTTATGAATTTCTGTTTATATTTTCCTTGTCTATTCTTTTCTTTATATTATTTTAAGGCTCTAAGGAAAAATCACCTATTCTTTCTTTCAGCAAGCCTTTTTATCAGTGAAATAACCTATTCTAGTTACTGCTGGAAACAATAATCTGTAATTGCTGCTTTCAGTCCTAATTTGGCCTGTCTCTAGTTTTTCATCTCAATCTAATCTAAACCTATTTGAGCAAATAAAATGATATTTACCTCATCCTCTGTTACAAGCTTTCAAGATTACAGGCTTCAGGAAAAATCAATACAAAATACCAGCTTAGCAGCAGGTTTGTGCTCAGAAAGAATGCTAACTTTTCTTTCCTGCATTTTCTGACTCTCTACTTCCCTGGAGTGAAAGCAAACTTTAGACTATAAGGAATGAAGGGGGTAAAAAAAAGAAACACAAAACCCTCCAGCCTTCAGTGATGTGTTTGGTTCATGTTTAGTAGCCACTTTTGAGCTTACAAGCCGAAGTGCAGTGCATGGTCAAGCTCCTAACCTTTAGCTTCTGCTTCCACACTACACATCTTACAGAGTTCACCAAAAAGAAGAATCTCAACCTCATGGATAATTTTTCAGACTCAAATACCATCTTCATTTATTATTTATTTTCTTCAAGCAGTTGGGATTTGAGGTATCATCATACCTGCCTGATTAATTTAAGGAAGTGATCACATCTCTGGGGGGGAATCTCATGAGAATAAAATCCTATTACTTTCCAAAAAATTTACTTTGTTTGCTGCCTGAAATAAGCTTTCAATGAAAACCTTTGAATGTCGAGTTTGTAACCAATCAAGAACTCTCAACAGTGGTACCTTTTTTTTTTCTTCTTTCTTTTTTTTAATGCTGAAAATGATGGCTGGTTGTTTTTGATTTTGATTTTGATATTTTTTGTTGCTGCTGGGCTTCTTGACCAATTAATACAGATGGGTGTTTATAGTAATTTTTTTATATCTTTCAACCTTTTCAAATTATTTGTTTTCTTTCTTTGTAAAACAGAAGAGTTCTTCCTTTTAAAACTTTTGTTGGGTTTCTCTTTCATAGCTCTCTCCCCAGGTGTCCTCTTTCTACCCCCATCTTGTAAATAGTCTCTGATTTGAAAAATTATGAGGTTCGTGGTCTCTCTCTTTAAACCCTGTAGGGTCATAATTATCTAATAGTTGTGTAATGTTTGAAAGAAGCTCTAAACCAAGTCAAATATTTAACTTAATCACTCATTTTTGAAATATTTAATTCAGGACTCAAGTTTTCTCAGATAAGTAACAAAATAGGTATGTACTTTTCTTTGGATGTCTATATATGAGTAATACAGACATACTCAAAAAAGTAAATCACCTAAGTTTTTATTTCCCCAAGAATAGTGGCAGTTGTACAAAAGCATTTTGAGGGAGGGAGAAATCTTTTAAATAAATAGGAGATTAATACCTAACTGTAATCATCTACCTAATTGTAATCATCTAACTGGGAATTCTAAATTAGTACCCTAGCCAATCTAGGTACAGGAGTAAACAATGGAGGGAGAAAAGTACCTTCGAAGTGCTTGAGTCTTAGGTGAACTGAACTGCCATTTGGAGGTGCTTATTCTTTTTCATTGAATATAAAGGCTAAGGTAACCTCAGATGAGTCATCCTAAATTTATTTAGGATAAATCCTTAGTGACAATTTTACTGCCAGAATCTTCCCAAGCCATAAGACTCCTATTCTGCAGACCTTTTGCCTCTGATATAGGGTTCTTCAAAAACACAGTGGCTGAAGTATCTATTAGCCTCTAGTTCAACCCCAACAGAAACAACCGAAGCTTAGGAAGAGCAGTTCCTATAATTTTTACTTTTGTTGAGTGATTTTTTTAGATTCAAGAGTTTAAAAAACAATAGAACATAATCTCACTCTTCTTATGTATCCAAGATTTACCAGTGTTTAAGTGAAGCTAAGTATTTCCTGTATTTCTTCTCTCCAGTCCTCTTTAACTGTTGTGATGATTTATCCTGCAGTCTCAGATGATTACGTGTCTCCTTTCCAAAGAGCAAAATAGGACAGTTTGCACCACCCAGAGCTGTTCCAAGGTGTTCACAGGTTCTTTCATCACTTATATTCAGCTCGTTTTGAGGCTATATTTTCTTAATTAAAAACAAAATCTGAGAAAATTTGAAAAAAATCACTAGTATTTTATATCACTGTGTATTGGTCCCATTAAGCTTTGTGAAGCTTGATCCCAAGTTTTTTTTAATCTAATGTAAGATTACTGTAATCATATTACCTGTGCATCCATCAATCATGCTGATAATTTTTGAAGTCAACTTCAATCAATCTGACATGCAAGTAAAAGTCTTCAGAATTCTAAATTCCTACAGTAGGCTGGTACTGCCTATGATACTGCCACATAGGCAGTTCTTTTGCCAGCAATGAGGTATTGTGTCTGCTTTAACTCAGGACTACAGGCAGAACTTCAGCTCACCATATCTATGTGTAATTTTGACTAAAACCTTACCAAGAAACTCTGTTCTATTCCAAGAGCTCTTTTACATTTAGTTTCCACCACTCCTTCTGTAGTTATCTGCAGATAAAGCTGACTGAAGTAAAACAATCATAGAACCATAGAGGTCATCTAGTTCAAGCCCTCTGAAACAAGCAGGGACATCTTGAACTAAATCAGGCTGCTCAGAGTCACATCCAGCCTGGCCTGGAATGTCTCTAGAGATGGTGCATCCACCACCTCTCTGGGCAACCTGTTCATGTTTTTTTACCATAGCATAGACAGTTATATCAGTTAAAGGCGTTGAAATATTGGTGTAACCTCTTTCTAAAATTTTACAAGAGTTTTCACTGACTGCTACAAGAAGTATTTCACTGTGGCAATATTAAAAAAAAAAAAAGCTGACTAATTTGACAAGTGCAGAAGGAAATGTACATTCAGTGAAGATGATAAATTTCTTCTTTTAAAAAAAAACAAACAACTCTATGACATCTTATAGCAGAATGCTTTTCTATGTCTATGATTTTTAGGAAAAAACAAAGAGAGGTGACTGAAAATCAGCAGAGCTTGGGGTTCATCCTGATTAGCTGTCTGGACAGACAGTTTTTAAGCAGCTAGAAATATAGACAGGATGATCCCTTAAGTTTATCTTTCAAAAGCATGGTGCCTGAGGATCTTTGAAGATTCCAGGAGATTCCATTTCAGTATTTAACACTCACATAATTTTAAAAACTGGTAAAAGAAAGATCAGTGTGACACTGAACCCATGATGCAGTGGACCAATCTTCAGTTCAATTTGGTTCTGCTTGGGTTTGAGGAAAAAAATTTTTTTTTTTTTTTGCAATAGGAAACAATAATTACAGATTATAATCTCCTGAATTTAAAAAATATTTGAAGGAGGGAAGAGATGCTTCAGCACAGTTTCAGTGTAGGGAAGCTAGAGAATGCAGAATACCTAACTGCATCTCATTCAATCTGTGGCTCATTGTTAATCATGGACTGTAGTAAACAACGATAGAGGCTAGAGGGTAGTTGCCAGACCAGACTTTCACAGTGCCCTCCCCCAGCTTGTGCACAGCAGTAGGAGTCGAGTCGGATATCACAGTTGGGAACTGCAGAGAGTTTGCACAAGGCTTGGTAACAGCTGCTAAGTATCCCAAGAAGTACCTAGCAGCTTTTCCCTAATGAAGTAAAAAGAAGAGTAAAGCAAGTATAGGGCCAGTTTCATCCAGCAAAAACTGAAAAAAAAAAAAAAAGTATGTGTGTTTATATGTATATACACACATACATTATTTTTATCCTTTTTTTATATATATTTATCAGAAACATCTTGTGCCATGCAATCCGTATTAGCAGACACAGGAACACAGAATAACATGACTCTCTTAAAAGTATTGAATATATTCACAGAATATATTCAAGCAGTAAATTTGTAGCGTTAGTAGAAACATTACATCCTTACATAACTCTCTGTAAGATTTTATTCTGCCACAATGCAGTGTTTAGGAGTGACATAGTGTAAACTTCTGTGATGCGAACAACAGAAGAGGTTGAACAGCTAGGGAGCATAAGAGAATCTGAGGAGATTGATGGGTGGACCCATACTCTACCATTCCTGAGAGAAGCAAGGCAGCCACACAAAACAAAATAACTTTAGGATACCATGCCTTCTTGCCATCAGGCAGTTGGAAGGGACCTAGGAAACAGGGGTAGTCGGGATCTGAGTAGAAAGTACAGAGTGTATTCCCCCTCAGCTCATGTCACCTTTCCACATACCCCTTTACAATAGATTCCAGGTCCTGGTGTTTCAGGATCAGGAAAGTGAGGAAGATGATAATAAGGGATCACCCAGGCCAGAAGAGTTGGAGAACACCTTGTATTATGACCAGCTGTATTAGAAAAAAAAAGAAGAAGAGTGGTTCTGATTGATAACTCCACCCTAAGGGGAACAGAGGGCCCCACATATTGACCTGACCAAGCTCACAGAGAGGTCTGCTGCCTCCCTGTGCCAGGGTAAGGGACATTACCTAAACACTCACTCACCTGGTACAGCTCTGTGACTACTATCCTTTATTAGTCCTCCAGGTGGGCAATGAGGAAATCTCTTCAAGAAGCCTGAGGGGACTCAGGAACGACTTCAGGACCTTGGAGTGACTGGTTCAGGATTCAGGAGCCCAAGCAGTTCTCATCCCTCCTGCCAGTCACAATCAATGACAAAGGTGACATCAGAAAAATCTCACAAATTCCTGACTCCTTGACTTTGTCAGTGCCTTAACTTTGGGGGTTTTGACCATGGATCAAACGTGTCGCAAAGGGAAACAGGATTCTAGCCCAGGAGTTAGCAGGGCTCATAAAAAAAGCTTTAAACTAGGGTTGAAGGGGGAAGGGGATAACACCAGGCTTGCTAGAAATGAGCCACAGGGTAGCAAGATGCCATTGGAGTCCACATCCGTGGCACAACTTAAATGAATTTATGCCAATGCCCGTAGCATGTGCATCACTCAGGAGGACGTGGAAGCCACTGTGCAGCAGGGACGTCATGACATAATCACTATCACAGAAATGTGGTGGAATGACTCACATGATTGGAGTGCTGCAATGGATGGATACAGGCTCTTCAGAAAGGACAGGGAAGGAAAAGGGTGACAGGGTTGTGCTGTATGTCAGGGAGTGCATTGACTGCCTTGAATTCAATGTTGTGAGTAAGAAGGCTGAATGTCTGTGGGTAAAGATCAGCGGGAAGGCCAACCAAGCAGATATCCTGGTAGGAGTCTGTTATGGACCACCTAGCCAGGATGAAGCTAAAGATGAAGTGTTCTTCAAACAACTGGGAAAAGTTTCACAATCACTTCCCTTGTTCTCATGGGGAACTTCAACCTATCAGATGTCTGCTGGAAGCACAACACAGTAGGAGGTTCATCAGAGGGTACAGAAACTTGAGCCAGAAACAGCCGGCTGATGCACTGGTAAAGAAGATCTCTACTGGTGCTGCCAGGAAAAAGCGGCGGGTCATAGTAGTAGGGGACTGTACATTGAAAGGGACAGAAGCACTTGTCTGTCGGCCTGACCCCGTCTCAAGGAGGTGCGTTGCCTACCAGGGGCATGGGTCAGGGATGTGGCAGAGAGGCTGCCTGCTCTAGTAAGTCCCATGGACTACTACCCACTGCTGGTGATACATGTGGGTGCTAGGGTTATAGATAGTAGTAGCCTGGGGAACATAAAGAAGGACTACAGAGCCCTGGGGGAGGTGGTTAGAGACTCTGGAGATCAGATAGTCTTTTCGTCAATTCTCCAGGATACAGGGGAGGACCTAAAAAAAGCTAGGAGGATTAGACTGCTTAATAAATGGTTAAAAGGGTGGTGTCATAGTCAGGGGTTTGGGTGTCTTGAACACAGGACCCAAGCTTGTAGGCCAGGTCTAGTGGGGGCTGGTGGAGCTGGTCTGATGATAAAGAAGGGAAAGAGCAGTTTTAGTAGGAGGCTTACCAGACTGCTCAAGGAGGCTTTAAACTAGATGTGTTTGGGGAGGGGGGCATCATTCCATGCCAACACACCCAGTCAGTTGCCAGAACCTATAATAAATGCTTGGAGCAATGTGGAGATATCCCAGCCGCTCCAGCCAATGAGCCGGCTTCAGTTGGAGCTCAGCTCAGATGCCTCTATACAAGTGCCCGTAGCATGGGGAACAAACAAGAGGAATTAGAGATGTGTGCATATCTACAGGGCTATGATATAATAGGAATCGCAGAAACATGGTGGGATGGCTCCTATGACTGGAGTGTTGGAATGGAAGGTTACAGGCTTTTTAGAAAAGACAGGCCCAGCAAGTGGGGAGGGGGAGTTGCCCTTTATGTTAGGGACAGGCTGGAGAGCATGGAACTCTGTCTGGGGACAGGTGATCAGTCAACAGAGAGTTTGTGGGTCAGGGTTAAAGGGAAAACAGCTATGGGAGACATTACTGTGGGATCTGATACAGACTGCCTGATCAAGGAGAACCTGCGGATGAAGCACTCTATGGACAGATAGGAAAAGCCTCACGCTCACAGGCCCTTGTTTTCATGGGTGACTTCAACCACCCTGACATCTGTTGGAAGGACGGTACGGCCCAGCACAAGCAATCCAGGAGGTTCCTCGATTGTGTGGAAGACAACTTCCTTCTTGTCCTGGGTTCAGCAGTAGCAGTCATTTTTCTCCTTCTTGGTAGCTGGTGCAGTGCAGTGTTTTGACTTTTGGCCTGGGAACAGAACTGATAGTGATGTTTTGGTTTGGCCAAGGACTTTGTGAGCCTCATGCTCTGCCAGGGAGGAGGGGAAGCCAGGAGGAAGCAGAGACAGGACACCTGACCCAAACTGACCAAAGAGGTATTCCATACCACAGCACATCATGCCCAGGATGTAACTGGGAGTTAGCCGGAAGGGCTGGGAGACTGCAGGGCTGGAGGAGGTATCGGTCGGTGCTTGGTTGGGCTGAGGGGGGCGAGTTATCGGTCGGCTGGTGCTGAGGGGTTGTATTCTCTTCCCTTGTTATTTCCTTTATCATTATTATCATTGATGGTAGCAGTAGTGATCTGTGTTATACCTTAGTTACTAAATTGTTCTTATCTCAACCCGCGGGAGTTGCATTCTTTTCGATTCTCCTCTCCGTCCCTCTGGGAGTAGGGGGAGGGAAAGGGGGGGGGGGAGGGGTGAGTGAACGAGTTACCTGACTGGATTTAAACCACGACACTTCTGCAATTAATAGAGGAGCTGACAAGGAGAGGTGCCATGCTTGACCTCATGCTCACCAACAGGGAAGGGCTCATTGGAAATGTGACCCTCCAGGGCACCCTTGGATGCAGCGATAACGAGATGGTCGAATTTGAGATCCTCAGGACAGTGAGAAGAGCGTGCAGCAAGCTCACTGCCCTGGACTTCAAGAGAGCAGACTTTGGTCTCTTCAGGAACCTGCTTAGTAAGGTTCCATGGGATATAGCCTTAGAGGGCAGGGGGGCCCAAGACTCTTGGTTGATATTCAAAGATCACCTGCTACAAGCTCAGGAGTGCTGTCTCCTGGCGAGAAGGAAGTGCAGCAGGAGGGCCAGGAGACCTCCTTGGATGGATAAGGAGCTGCTGAGGAAGCTTAGAGGGAAAAAAGAGGCTTATAATAAGTGGAAGCAAGGACAGGTGGCATGGGAAGAATACAGGGATGTTGTCTGGGAAGCTAGGGACCAGGTTAGGAAAGCTAAGGCCCAGTTAGAATTAAACATGGCTAGGGATGTGAAAGATAACAAGAAGAGATTCTATAGGTACGTAGCGAATAAAAGACAGACTAGGGACAACGTAGGCCCCCTCATGAAGCTCTCAGGAGAACTGGCTACACTGGATTTGGACAAGGCTGAGGTTCTTAATGACTTCTTTGCCTCAGTCTTCACTGGCAAAGGCTCTGACCACACCACCCAAGTATTGGAAGGCAGACGCAGGGACTGTGAGAATGAAGACCCTAGGCCCACTGTAGGGGAGGATCTGATTCGAGACCATGTTAAGAACCTAAATGTGCACAAGTTCATGGGACCTGATGAAATCCATCCACGGGTACTGAAGGAGCTGGCAGATGAAGTTAATAAGCCACCGTCCATCACATTTGAAAAATCATGGCAGTCAGGTGAAGTTCCCGATGACTGGAAAAAGGACAATATAGTCCCCATTTTCAAAAAAGGAAAAATGGATGACCCAGGGAATTACAGACCAGTCAGTCTCACCTCCGTGCCTGGCAAAATCTTGGAGCAGATTCTCCTGGATGGCATGCTAAGGCACATGAAAATCAACAAGGTGCTTGGTGACAGCCAGCATGGCTTCACTAAGGGGAAATCCTGCCTGACCAATTTGGTGGCCTTCTATGATGGGGCTACAGAACTGATGGACAGGGGTAGAGCAGTTGATGTCATCTACCTGGACTTCTGCAAAGCATTCGACACTGTCCCACATGACATCCTTCTCTCTAAATTGAAGAGACATCAATTTAATGGATGGACCGCTCGGTGGATAAAGAAGTGCCTGGATGGCCGCACACAAAGAGTTGTGGTCAATGGCTCAGTGTCCGGCTGGAGACCAGTAAGGAGTGGTGTCCCTCAGGGATCGGTGTTGGGACCGATCTTGTTCAACATCTTTGTTGCTGACATGGGCAGTGGGATTGAGTGCACCCTCAGCACCTCCCGTATGAAGACAGGCTGAGGAAGTTGGGGCTCTTCAGCCTGGAGAAGAGAAGGCTGCGTGGAGACCTCATAGCAGCCTTCCAGTGTCTAAAGGGGGCCTATAGGGATGCTGTGTGTGGACTCTTCATTCGGGTCTGTAGTGATAGGACAAGGGGTAACAGGTTAAAACTTAAAGAGGGGAAGTTTAGGTTGGATATAAGGAGGAAATTCTTTCCTGTTAGGGTGGTGAGGCACTGGAATGGGTTGCCCAGGGAAGCTGTGAATGCTCCATCCCTGGCAGTGTTCAAGGCTCGGCTGGAGGAAGCCTTGGGTGGCATGGTTTAGTGTGAGGTGTCCCTGCTGGTGGCAGGGGGGTTGGAACTAGATGATCTTAAGGTCCTTTCTAACCCTAACTATTCTATGATTCTATGATTCTAAGATAACTTCCTAACCCAGCCGGTTAGTGTACCGACTACTGGAGATGCCTAGCTAGATTTGCTGCTCACAAACAGGGAATGACTGGTGGGTGATATGGTGGTTGGAGGCCGTCTTGGGCAAAGTGATCTGAATTTTGAATCCTTCACAAGAAGAAGGTCAGCAAAACCTCCACCTTACACTTCCTGGGGGCTGACACTGGTCTGTTTGGGATGCTGATTGGCAGAATTCTTTGGGAAATGTTACAAAAGGACAAACTGTTCCAGGAAGGCTGGACACTCTTCAGGAATGAAATCCTGCAAGCGCAGGAGCAGGTGGTCCCTATGTGCCAAAAATCGAACCACTGGGGAAGAAGACCAGCCTGGCTGAACAGGGAGGTATTGCTTGAACTTACGATAAAAAAGAGAATTTATCACCTGTGGAAGAAGGGACTGTCACCCGATGAAGAGTACAAGGATGTTATTAGTATATGTACAGAGAAAGTAAGAAAGGCAAAGGCACAGGTGGAACTAAATCTTGCAACTGCCATAAAAGATAATAAAAAGTACTTTTACAAGTATATTAGCTACAATAGGAGGGACAAAGAGAACCTCCATCCTCTACTGAATACTAGGGGAACTCTAGTGACTGAGGATAAGGAAAAGGTTGGGGTACTTAATGCTGCCTTTGCTCAGTCTTTAATAGTCACACCAGCCATACTCAGTTACCTGAGCTGGATGGCAGAGATGGGAAGCTGACTGAAGCGCCCGTAATCCAGAAGTAAATGGTTAGCAGCTTCCTGCTCCACTTAGGCACATACAAGTCTATGGGGCCAGATAGGAGCTGTCAGATGAGCATGCTAAGCCACTCTCCATCATCTATCAGCAGTCCTGGTCTAGTGGGCAGGTCCCTCAGTTATATGGTTTAACAGTGTTCTTGGTAGTCCTGGGGTAATGGTTGGACTTGATCTTAAAGGTCTTTTCCATTCTATGATTTTATGAGTCAATGAAGAAAAATAGTTGCCTCCAGAGGACAGTTCAGGAAATCTATACTTGGGAAGACATTTAAATGACATCTATGCACTTCCCTGTGTTCCTCCATTCCACTTATTATAGCCACTTGTTATTAGTAGTGGCATCTCAGTCCTGAAAGCCTAAAATGCAGCAAAGGAAAAAAAGTATAAAAATTAATGTCTTAAGACCAAACTCTATTCATCCATATGGCCAGTAAATAATGGAGAAGTAAAGAAGCTCTTGGATGCTTTACAATTCAGGACTGCTTTGCCACATGGGCAAATAATGACAGACATGATAAAAACCTGACTTTGTTTTTGTCAACTCTAAAAAATTGTTTTATTTACCTAATGCATTTTCTTCTGATTTTGCCAGGAAAGGAGGCAGGATGCTTAATTTTGGGGGGGGGGGTTTCAATGCAGGTTTTGTGCCTTTCAATGTTCTTAAAAAAATAAATTTCTTGAAACACCACAAAGGGAAAATAAAAGTAAATTGATGACGAACAGGTAATACTGAGGTTTCCTTTCACTTGTTCATTGAGATACTACTTTTTTTTTTTTCTCGAGATGATTAATTTTACATATTTTCTCCTCCTGCTGGGGATTCAGCCTCAATTGGAAGAAGCAGGCTTTGAGGTCAAATTAGAACTTTAAAAAGTGTTCAACTTCTACTTCAGGGACAAACAGAAAAAAGAACCAATAGCCCAAACAAATGCAGAAACATTTGTGAACAATTTATTAGCAAAATAAATTCAACCATTCAGAAGACAAGAAATTAATATTCTTAGCTAGACTATGCTTCTACTTTACAAAGAGTTTAGGTGTCCTTGAAGTTGAGATTGTAGGTATCTTTAAATTTAACCATTTATTTTGTACAAAGTGGAATTTGTATTGAAATGAAATTTAGCATGGTATGCAGATGTAGAAATCTCAGTGAACATACTTTTTCATTCTTTTAGTTTCTTGTGCTTGTCAGTGGATTTTGCCAGACATGTTTTTCAGTACTTTAGTAAATAAATTGCAATTTTTAAGATCTTTTTTTCCTAATTTGAGAAGTAATGCCTTTTAAAATTAATATATCCAGCAGAACATTCTGAGTTTAAGAAAATTAATTGTACAATGTAATGAAAGATTTTTCCACAACTAAGACAACATTATTTAAAATAGTCAGCTTAATGTTCTGAAATATAATTTTGCTTTTGTTACAGTAGAAAAATGAAGGTTTCTTTTATATACTCTATATCCCAAGATGATTTCAAAGCACTTTCACTTGGAAAAGCTAGCTGCTATTACATATGAATTTTCAAAGCTTGCCGAGGCTTTGGAAGGAATGATGAAAATTACTATTGCACGACCTTCAGGTTTTCTTTGTTTCATAAAAGGCTAAGATAGCATTTTTGTCATTTTTCTTTCAGCTCAGGTCTTTCATCATAAATATCAAAGCATGCAATTATGCCTGCTCATACCCTACCATATTCTGCCTGTTTTCTATCCGTAGTGATGGTGTTCTCTTTTAGGATACCTTTTTCTTTTGTTTTTCACAAATCTGAAAGAAGCCCTATGTTTTTGTCGAGTGCCATAAATTGTTCATGAAATGCATGTTGCACTGATTAAAAAGAAGAAGAGTTGATTAAAATGGCTTTTATTCCTTTGTTCTAAGCAAAATCCTAATGTTCACGTGTCAAACCTAAGAGGATCATAGCAGACTGATTTGGCCTACAGGTGGGATTTTTAAATAGTGTTCATCATAAAAATAAGACAATCTTATCTTCTATTAAAACCTGTAATTCCATGCTGAATTATTCCCGTTGTTCCTTTTCATTTTTCATGTATAACTTGTTGTTCTGTCTTGTCTTGTGGTTTCATGTGGCCTCCTCATCAAAGACATAGAATGCCCATAGCCAGCGTTGCCTAAATTCAGTCAGAGTTGCAGAATATATCTGAAAATTAGGTTGTTTCTGAGTCTTGAGTACTTCAAATGAGCATCCATTTATTTTCTTTGCATGTGTTTACTGATCTATTCCAATTTACAAGGCATATTAGCATAGAACAGGTGTCATATCAGACTGAAGTATCCATGGCTCATTTGTTTCTGAAATGGTTTTTTATTTGGTTTTTGGCTTTTTTATAACCACTACTTTAACCGCTAATAAGAACTTACACAGTAAAAATATTAGAATTACATTAATTGACAGAAGAAAAAAAATTTTTCTTGAAAAACAGAACAGTAAACCTTTCTTAGTGTTTGCAGGAACACACCCCCTCTCTTTTTTTTCTTTTTTTGTTTATTTTGCTTTTATCAAATTTACAAGGACACAAGGAATACATTGTTTTCATCAATTTGAACTGTGTTATCACATTAATGTGAACTTACTGGCTATGTCTTAAGTTAAATGTCAAGGGATATACATTTTCCACATAGAATAAAATTGATTTCAAGTTTCTTTTAACAGTGGTGGAGGAAAAAATATCCACTGCATTTTCAAAACCAAGTAGAACTGCCCCAGCATGTGTTAATAAAAAATTATAAGCCTAAATATTAAGTGTTACTCACAGTACCTAACATAAAAAATATTTTTAAAAATACTAACTTGAATTTTCAAAACCTTACTATTTAATAAGATTTGCTGATGTGAGACTGTGTTAAATTAAAAAACAAAACAAAACAAAACCAAGAAGTTGGTTTGGGGTTTTTCTGCTTTGTTTTTTTTTAAAGCTTAATCAATTTTATTAAGAGAATATTTAGGCTTTTTTCAATCCTCTGAAGAAAAGAACATAAGAAAGGAGAAATCAAAAATGAGAGACTTTCTGAGGGGCTTTTTTCCATGTACCTTTTGAAAAGTCCCTCCTCAGCATATAAATACTCACAGCAAAACCCTCAGCATAGTGGCTACATGTATCAATATTGCAAAAGAAGGGAAGATGACACTCACCATAAGAGAGTTCATTAATTCTTAAGACTTCTAAAATATTAATAGGACTTTCAAACAATATTGCTTGCTTAGGCAGTGTCCATTCAGTTCACTGTGAAGCTGAGATTATAGGTGAAAATCCTTAAATTATTATATATCCTTTCTACATCACAGTCTGTGGTTCCTTATTTTCCCACACTGAATGATAAATATGTTCAGAAATTACTTAAATTAAAAATAACACAACAACATGATAAAGTGTCTAAGAGCTGTAAACTAAGCAGCTGCTTGAGAAATTTTTTAATGTCTGTAGCAACTTAAGGAGGGTTTTGGCCTCTGCCTATCTGAAACCCATTTGAAGCAACTTGGCTTCTACAGCGTCTGTTTCTACCAGCTAAAAACTGCATGTCAAATATTAAAACTCAGTAATAAGGATTCTTCATCTTCTCCATCCGTAGTACCTGGATCCCAGGATATTTTAAAGCCTAGTCATAAAGCAAATGATGCTAAATTTCTTTTTAATTGGGAGAATCTCTTTAATCCATTTTAGCATTCCTTATGCTTACTATAGAATAGCAATGACACTGTTACTTTTTGCAGATTGTAAATCTATCTCTCTATAAGCATATCGTCATCCATGCTTAAATAATAGCTTCAACTAATGAAAATTTGCCTTTGCCTTTGTTAGGGAAACCATAAAAATGAATTTAAAAGTATGCAAATAATAGGAAGACATTCTAAAGTATTCACTTTTGCCAGAGGCAGACACTATTAAAGACCAATGCAGGTGTAATATTTATGGTCAAGGCTGAACAGGACAGAGCTTTGTTAATAAAATTAAGGAGATATTCTCAATTCCACAAAGGTAAAGTGTAGGTTCCAACCCAGAACCAGGCAGAATACTTCAAAGATGTGGTGTGTGGGTGTGTGGGGAGGCTTTACTTATTGCCTTTAATACAATATATAATAATATATATAAAATAAAAAGGTGAGCTGAGATGTGGTACAGTGGGAGACAAATTATCAAGCAATGGAAGGTAACAGACATAATAAGAATTATGGATTACAGTGATCACTGGAACACTACAGCAGTAAAAGAAGAAATTACTCTGTGTAGTTGACAGAAATCAGAAAAAGGAAAGAGTCTTCTTCCCAAAATACTGCACAAAATATAAGGCCAGGAAAGGTGTCAGTGGATGGGGTTTGGATGACAAAAAGTCTGTGTATTTAAAGGTTAGTTCATGAAAAGAAATGGAAGCAAGTTGTATGCATTACTGACTTTATCATTAGGAAAACAGTATTGAATTCTTAGTAATAAATAAGCTTAACAATGTTACTAATTTTCTATTACTAGTAATCACTATTTCTGATAATTAAATAGTAATAATAATCTGATTTGCTTAAATCAGCACAGTGCCTGAACAAGTCAGGTTTAAAGATGTATGATCTTTTATACCATTTCTTTCTAGAATTATGAATTCTAAAATCACACAGCAGGAATCAGAATAATCAGAAGTAATAATATACAGAAATCCTTTGAAAACCTTTGGGTCACTAAGCAGAAGTGACTACAATGCAAATTACCTCAAAACTCCAGGAATAAGATGCAAACCAAAACCAAGTACTGCGACATCAAATTACAGAAAGGATTTTTCTTTGGGTTTTTGTTGTTTCTTTTAATAGCATAACTAGTCAAAATGACTCTAATATCAAACATGGGGGAAATTAAATTTTGACTCAAGATAGACACATGTTGACTGTGGTAAAACAGAATTATGGAGAGCATAACTTACTTCAGCAGAATATGTAAGATAATATTCAGTATTTGTAAATGGCAAAACCTGCAAGATTCTTCAGTCAAGCTGGAAATCCTATCTTTGTGAACCCAGCAGAAGGAATCATAAGTTCTGTCAGACAAGCATCTAAAATAGAATGAGAGAACCAAAGACACACAAAAAAAACCCCAAACAAAACAACCCCCCCAAAACCCAAAGATACAGCCAAAGACTAAAAAAAAACAAATAATGTAATATGTAAGTATTAAAGAAACAGAAGGTATGTTGGAAAATTTGTGGTTCTTCAGGGCTCTCAGGGGCTTATGGGACAGCCAGTGAATGGTAAGGATATGGTGAGTAAACAGTTCACTTTTTCCTACCAGTATTCATCTTAGGTCATACAGTATCTTCAGGAGGATATCTTCTGCAATAGTTTGCAATAGTTTATTAATGAAACATACTTATGTTCAAATACAAAATCAGTGACAGTGAAGTATCACTAAGATTCTGATACAGGAGAAAACCAAAAGTGACAATGCAAAGTGATGTAGAATTTAGGTGCTATTAGATTTCTAATGAGGCCATTCATTTAATAGCTTTCATAAGATTGTATAGAAAGAAACCTGAATCCACAATGCTAATTCAGGTATCCAATAGAACACTAATCAGGAGACCTTAAGGACAAGTAAGTGAAAAAACAGGGGAAAAAAAATATTAAATATTATATAAGATCATGTGAGCATCCAAGGATTGCTAAGGTGAGTAGCTCGAGAGAGGACGCCTTCAACACCGGAGCAGGGGGGAGATCAGCGTCCAGGAGCCTCAACTCAGAGCGGCAAGAGCCACCGAGGGAGCCTCAAGTCCTCGACAGGACCTGCCCAGGAGCCGGCAGCTCAGCTGACGAGAGCGAGCAGCTGACTCACAGGGGGCGGAGCCTGAAGCAGCGGCACCAGCCCTGATTGGTTAAAAACCTGCCCCAGGGAGCGCGAGCGACCAGGAGCGCAAGAGTGTCAAGGCAGTTTGCAAGGTAGTCCATGCGGGCAGGCGAGCGGGATGGTGAGCACTCCGCCTTTTGACCAGGGACCAGAGCAAGCTCTGCTCTGGCTGCCCCGGGGGGTGGTCAGTGTAGGCACCCAGGCTAAAACATGTCAGGAAAGCTCTGAGAGGAAGCAGGACTGCTTACTCCCAGGCCCAAACCATGCAGGGGCCTCAAGTATCTAATGTAGCTCATGGAGGAAAGAAGAAGGCTGCTGACCCAGGAAGCTGGGAAACAGCAACAATAGGAAAAAAAAAAAAAAAAAAGGAGGAAGAGGACAGTTAAAAGCAAGGGGCTTCCTCCTAAACCTGATGTCGCCACCCAGAACTGCTTTGCAGTTCTGCAGGGGGCTAATGAGAAAACAAACACCTCGCAATATGAACAACCATCTAATGCACTGGTAAAGAAGATCACTACTGATGCTGCCAGGAAAAAGCAGTGGGTCGTAGTAGTAGGGGACTCAACTTTGAGAGGCACAGAGGCACCCATCTGTCACCCTGACCCAATCTCAAGGGAGGTGTGTTGCCTACCAGGGGCTTGGATCAGGGATGTAGCAGAGCGGCCGCCTGGTCTAGTAAGTCCCACTGACTACTCACTTCTAGTGGTCCATGTGGGTGCTAGTGATATAAATAGCAGTAACCCAGAGAACATTAAGGACTACAGAACCCTGGGAGAGGTGGTTAGGGGCTCTGGAGCTCAGATAGTCTTTTCATCAATTTTCTAGGATAAAGGGGAGGACCTTAAAAAGGCTAGGTGGATTTGGCAGGTTAATAAATAAATAAATTAATAAAAAAATAATAAATAATAAAAAGGGTGGTGCCATAGTCAGGGGTTTGGGTAGTTAGAACATGGGACTCAATTTGTGAGGCCAGGTCTACTGGGGGCTGGTGGACGGTCTGCCAACAAAGGGGAAGAGTGGTTTGGTTAGGGGTCTTACCAGGCTGGTCAGGAAAGATTTAAACTTTGTGTTGGGGGAGGGGGGCATCATTCCATCCCAACACACCCAGACAGTTTCCAGTACCTACAATAAATGCTTGGAGCAATGTAGAGATATCCCAGCCACTGCAGCCAATGAGCTGGCTTCATTTGAAGCTCGGCTCAGATGTCTCTGTACAAATGCCCGTAGTATCAGGAAAAAACGAGGAATGAGAGATATGTGCACATCTATGGAGATACAATGTCACTGGTATCACAGAAACATGGTGGGATGGCTCCTATGACTGGAATGTTGGAATGGAAGGTTACAGGCTCTTTAGAAAAGCCAGACCTCGCAGATGGAGAGGGCGAGTTGCTATTTATGTTAGGGATAGGCTGAAGAGAATGGAACTCTCGAGACAGGTGATCAGTCAACAGAGAGTTTGTGGGTCAGGGTTAAAGGGAGAGCAGCGATGGGGGACATTACTGTGAGGATCTGTTACAGACTGCCTAATCAAAAGGATGCTGCGGATGAAGCGCTCTATAGACAGATAGGAAAAGCCTCACGCTTGTAGGCCCTTGTTCTCATGGAGGACTTCAACCATCCTGATATCTGTTGGAGGGATGGGATGGCCTGGCACAAGCAATCCAGGAGGTTCCTCAGTTGTGTGGAAGACAACTTCCTTCTGCAAGTAATAGAGGAGCTGACAAGGAGAGGTGCCATGCTTGACCTCATGCTCACCAACAGGGAAGGGCTCGTTGGAAATGTGACGCTCCAGGGCAGCCTTCGTTGTAGCGATCATGAATTGGTCGAGTTTGAGATCTTCAGGACAGTGAGAAGAGCGTGCAGCAAACTCACCGCCCTGGACTTCAAGGGAGCAGACTTTGGTCTCTTCAGGAACCTGCTTTGGAAGGTTCCATGGGATATAGCCTTAGAGGGCAGGGGGGCCCAAGACTCTTGGTTGATATTCAAAGATCACCTGCTACAAGCTCAGGAGTGTTGCATCTTGGCTAGAAAGAAGTGCAGCAGTGTGGGGAGGGAAGGTGAACAGTTCGGGAGTGAGGGGATGAGCCCTGGGGGGATGAGTTTTGGGGCTGAAGGACAGGGAAGGTCGAAGAGCAAGCCTTGGGGGGATGGGCCAGGATGTAGTTGTGGCAGGAATCTCATTTGGAGGCCGGAGGATGGGGGGGTTGTGAGAGGGTCTGCAACACTGTGATTGGATTATTTACCTGGAGAGTTTTACAGGGGCCAGTGAGATTGAACGTTTTATGTATGTTCAGGCTGGGAAAGTACCAAACAAGGGGATAAAATGGGCTTGGTGATAACAAACAAGGTTTTGAGTCTCTGCATCAACTTCACTCTGTATGGTTAAATGCCCCTCAGCAGGAGGGCCAGAACACCTCCATGGATTGATGAGGAGTGGCTGAGGAAACTTAGAGGGGTAAAAAAAGGCTTATAATAAGTGGAAGCAAGGACAGGTGGCATGGGAAGAATACAGGGATGTTGTCTGGGAAGCTAGGGACCAGGTTAGGAAAGCTAAGGCCCAGTTAGAATTAAACATGGCTAGGGATGCGAAAGGTAACAGGAAGAGATTCTATAGGTACACAGTGAATAAAAGACAGACTAGGGACAACGTAGGCCCCCTCATGAAGCTCTCAGGAGAACTGGCTACACTGGATTTGGACAAGGCTGAGGTTCTTAATGACTTCTTTGCCTCAGTCTTCACTGGCAAAGGCTCTGACCACACCACCCAAGTCTTAGAAAGCAGACGCAGGGACTGTGAGAATGAAGACCCTAGGCCCACTGTAGGGGAGGATCTGATTTGAGACCATCTTAAGAACCTAAATGTGCCCAAGTTCATGGGACCTGATGAAATCCATCCACGGGTACTGAAGGAGCTGGCAGATGAAGTTAATAAGCCACCGTCCATCACATTTGAAAAATCATGGCAGTCAGGTGAAGTTCCCGATGACTGGAAAAAGGACAATATAGCCCCCATTTTCAAAAAAGGAAAAATGGATGACCCAGGGAATTACAGACCAGTCAGTCTCACCTCCGTGCCTGGCAAAATCTTGGAGCAGATTCTCCTGGAAGGCATGCTAAGGCACATGAAAAACAACAAGGTGCTTGGTGACAGCCAGCATGGCTTTGCTAAGGGGAAATCCTGCCTGACCAATTTGGTGGCCTTCTATGATGGAGCTACAGAACTGATGGACAGGGGCAGAGCAGTTGATGTCATCTACCTGGACTTCTGCAAAGTGTTCGACATTGTCCCGCATGACATCCTTGGCTCTAAATAGGAGGGACATCAATTTGATAGGTGGACCACTCGGCTCGGTGGATAAATAACTAGCTGGATGGCCGCATGCAAAGAGTTGTGGTCAACGGTTCAAATGTCCAGCTGGAGACCAGTAGCAAGTGATGTCCCTCAGGAATTGGCGTTCAGACCAGTCTTGTTCAGCAGCTTCGTCGGTGATATGGACAGTGGGATTGAGTGCACCCTCAGCAAGTCTGCCAATGATACTAAGCTGTGTGGTTCGGTTGATATGCTGAAGGGAAGGAGTGCCATCCAGAGGGACCTTGACATGCTTGTGAGGTGGGCTGATGCCAACCCTATGAAGTTTGACCATGCCAAGTGCAAAGTCCTACAGCTGGGTTGGAGCAATCTGAGGCACAGCTGCTGGTTGGGCAGAGAAGAGATTCAGAGCAGCACTGCGGAGAAAGACTTGGGGGTGTTGGTTGATGAGAAAATGAACATGAGCCTGCTTCATTGTGTGCTTACAGCCCAGAAAACCAACCGTATCCTGGGCTGCACCAAAAGGAGTGCAACCAGCAGGTTGAAGGAGGTGATCCTGCCCCTCTACTCTGCTCTTGTGAGACCTCACTTGGAGCATTGTGTGCAGTTCTGGTGTCCTCAACATAAAAAGGACATGGAACTATTGGAACAAGTCCAGAGGAGGGCCACGAGGATGATCGGGGGCTGGAGCCCGTCCCGTATGAAGATAGGCTGGGAAAGTTGGGGCTGTTCAGACTGGAGACCTCATAGCAGCCTTCCAGGATCTGAAGGGGGCCTATAGGGATGCTGGAGAGGGACTCTTCATTAGGGACTGTAGTGATAGGACAAGGGGTAATGGGTTAAAACTTAAACAGGGGAAGTTTAGGTTGGATATAAGGAGGAAGTTCTTTACTGTGAGGGTGGTGAGGCACTGGAATGGGTTGCCCAGGGAAGTTGTGAATGCTCCATCCCTGGTGGTTTTCTAGGCCAGGTTGGATGGAGCCTTGGGTGGCATGGTTTAGTGTGAGGTGTCCCTGCCCATGGCAGAGGGGGTTGGAACTAAATGACCAACCCTAAGTGTTCTGTTATTCTATGATTCTGTGATTCATTTTAGGATATTTACCAGTAGTTAAATGATGGTTAAATAGTTAAATAGCATGAAAAATCTTCAGTGCAGTAAGATGTTTTCAGGGGTATGGAGACCCTTAGATCTGTGCACCAGACAATTCTTGCACTGCCAACTGCCACGTACTTCAGTGCTTTTCTGTAGGACACTTAGAGTTATGCTGGGACATTACCAGTTAAATGTCTAATCCAACATGGCAGCTTGCTCTTCAGGATCTCTCTGAAAGGGTCACTTTCCATGTGTACATATGCGTATATCTTATATATATAAATATATATATATATATACACACACATTATATATATACACACTTATAGGTATGTATAGATATATTTTTTGTCCGTGCCTGTGGCAGAGGGTTTGGAACCAGATGATCTTCAAGGTTCCTTACAACCCAAATTGTTCTGTGATTCTGTGATTCTATATATACTTCTTTGTAGGCAAAGAGTGAAGAAAAATTGTCTTAAGACTTGTAACAAAGAACAATCTGGATGATTAGCAGAAATCTGTATTTAGCAGAGGTAAGAAAATTCTAGTCCCTCATATCTGACTTTTCTTTAGCCTTAGCCAGAGTAAAGCAGGCAATAAGATTCATTAAAGGTTGCAGAAATTAAACTTCCTGTTTGTAAAAATACCTAGTTATAGCATACGTGTTTGTTTTTTCCAGCAAAATCAGTGAGAGGGAACAATGAAGAGATACACATTAGTATGAGTCATGTGTAAAGAAGTTTATGTTTGTTTGATTTTTCAGTTTCTAGTCAGTTAAGATTCTGTGGATCTTTCTGTATATAAAGCTGCCACAAAACTTTCCTTAATGGATTTAGCTTTTCTTGTGCTAATCCCTTAGCAACTCATTTGTAACTACTCATTCAATTAGCATTGCACCTACTACCCTTGAAATTCTAGGACTTACTACCTTAGACAAGCTAAAGCTTTAGGAACTGTTAATTAGGAGTTACGGGACTTAATTAAACAGGAGGGGGGGAAAGAGTTCTCAAACACTATGTTGCGTTGTAACATGCATTTCGATGCAGAAAAATGGTTAATTCTGATAGGAATAACAGTTACAATCTTTTAATTTGAGAATATATCAAAGAAGAAGAAGAAAAAAAAGTTTGCTTGCATAGGCTTTTTGAAGAGTGATGCATTATGTACAAAGCTATCTCAGTTCCAGCATTGTTACAAAAGGGATAACTAAATATCTTAAGCAGAAAAAGCTTTACTCATGTCCTGTAATTCAGGTAGTGTTCCATTAAACAAACAAATTCCAAAAATAACTGGCTGGGATATTGAACCTGCTGGAACTTCAGTCTCTAGAAGTCTTTGGCGCACACACACATATTAAAAAGTTACTGAATATTAAGGATTCTTCCTTCCACTAGTAAGAATCCACTGTGAAGAAAGGTTGACTAAAGCTGTGTTTTGACAAGATGAAACTGTTTCAAAATAATATTTTAAGTCCTGAATAAAGTTCTTTTGAAGAAAAGGTGTGGCCAGTTTTTAACCTATGTCAATGAATGAAGTACTGTTGTATCTGGGTTTCTACTGTCTTTATAAATAATGCTTATTTAAACTATACTTGCATGTGACTTTACTTTCGTCCCTCACTTCAGGAGGAAAATACCTCTCTGATGATATCAATGATACAGATACATGTAGATATACCAGGCAGATATTTTATTATTCAGGTGATCAGAACATTTTGTGCATGCTTAGAAATTTTATCTGCTATGATAAAGATGTCTACCACTTTTCTGAATATCCTGTTCACAATTTTATCCTCCAATTTTAATTTTATAAACAAATGTTGACAAACTCAGAAAAATGTGTTCTGATAAGTCAAATGGGAAAATCTGCATGAAAATTACCAAAACATCTGACAAGCAACCCAAAACTAAATTCATAGTTATTAATGGTGTGATAGAGTAGTCTTTCATATTATGATCATGACTACAGGACAGATGTGTCTTGTTTTGTCTTGCAGCTTTAAGGTTGAAGTTCATGCATATATAGTGTATATAGTGTGGTCATGTGGAAGCACTCTTTGTGGTGAAACATAGCAATCCAGTCTATATACATAACCAAAGCATGCGAAGAGTAAGTTTTCCTTTAAGGTGGTCTTCAAGAAGGACTGGTGTCCTTTAAACTCTGTCTTGGTAAATGTAAGAATGAGGCTTAATATTATCTAGCCTATAGAGGGACTGTATTTTGAATTATGCTGCTTCGGAACAGTAAGTAGATTCTACCTCTGAGTAGCTTCTTTAATCATGGGTCCAGATCCATGGAAGTTTATGACACTCTACACTTTCTACTCCTTTGCTTGAGCTAATTAGAGAAGGAACTGGGAGTCTTGGTTCCCTGTTTTCCTGAATAAAGTTAATGTGATGGAAAGGTCAGCAGACAATAGGGTGAAGTTGATAGCCAAGAAGTAGTAAAGGCCAACTGTAGATTAATAAATACCCACGAACCAAGGAATTGCAGAAAAGGCATAGTTTTGAAGAATTGTTCCCTCCCTGTGTTGCTACTGATGTGGGTACTGCACTTAAATAATGCAACTTCAGCAAAACCACAGTCTCTGTGTTACATATTTTTCCCTTAAACTTTAGATCAGAAAGTCTTTTCAAGTTTTCATTTAATACATTTATGACCTATATTCCTTTGGGTTTCAAAGAGATTCAGTGAGTAAAAATTTTGTTAATTGTATCAAACCCCTGAGATTACAATTATATATGTATCTGTATTAAATATAAATATATAATAATATAAACTGTGGTTTTTATTTTAGTGTTTTTGTCTTCAGCCTTCTAAGTTACAAAAGATGCAGACACCTTCTTATATCTAGCCTTGAAGGTGATACAGTGTATTGATTTGACACATCTTGAGACCTAATAATCAAGTACATGTTTTTATGATTGGCTGATATTGCCTTGTGTCTGGCTGCCTAAAGAATGTTAAGTTGACTGAGGTCATCTATAGCCTATAGATAATCTACACAACTAATAAAAATGCTAAGTAGGCTGTCAGTCTGTTTCCCAGTCATATCAAACCTCCTAATCCAATTTGTAATTTTCAAGATAAAACTAATCTAAAAAATAAAATATATGTGTTTACTAGAACAGAGTGATATATTGCTGGAATGCATCTAGCTGCCTTTAACATTTGAGCTTTCTCTTGAAAAGCAAATGAATATCATGGCCTGGTAAAGTCTTAACAGATTTTTATGGGCAGAACATTGTACTGGTGCTTATCGGCCAAAGTAAAAACAAAATAAAACCCAGAACAAAATAGCTGTATCTAAGCTTCCAGTATGTGGAATGAATTTCTCTATAACCTTAAAAAAACAGTTTGTGCTGTCTAACAAGGCATTTTCAGCTGATTTTTACCTGAGAATTGTATCTGGTTGAAGTATGAATTACAAAAATAATAGTATTGTTTGGTGGTGCATACCATTAACTCCAAATATTTTTTTTGACTGATGTCGTAAAATGCTGCCTATTTCACTGGAGGGGACTTGGAGATATACAACATAGGAACTGTGACGGTGGAATACTGCATTTCAGTGCCATGGCAAAACCCTAAATTTACCTGTGGATCCAAGACTACCTTTTCTCAAACTAGTAGGTATTAGCATGGAAGCTGTGGTCCAAAGTTTACACTGTTGGAAAGTGTTACATTTTATTTTAAAGATGTTGATCTAAAGAAAATCAGATGTTAATATAGACTATAAACTTCCATTCTCATAATTACTCACATAATTTATTTAAGATTAGTTTAAATTCACACATATATTTGTGATATATTGGAGGGTTCATTGCTGTATTGTCATTTTCAGTCACGTGAATACAGATTTTACAGAATAAACCAGTATGTAAAAAGTTATCATGACTTTCTGCTGCAGGCACTTTATATCTGACAGACTGACAGGCAGATGTGGCCGTATCTTGATTTGTTATTTGCCGATACATGTTACATTTCTCTTCAGTCTGTCTTTTAATGATCAGTACAGAAAATAGCATAAACATGCTTAGCTTAGAGCATTAAATATTGATTATGCATGTTTTTAATTAGATAATATAATAAACCAAGCAGGTTCATACATGAGAATCCTATTATTTAGCATTTTTTTTTGGTTGAACAGCTGTATATTACAAAAGCAGAATGAGGAGTTAAAAAATCGTAAGGCACAAAACTTGGCCCAGCTTCTGGCAACCTGTTGATCAGACTGGGAAATTTATGATATTTTCCATCCAGCCTAATCTCATCATTTTCCTTCCCATCAAAACCGGAGAGAAGGGGAAAAGCTGCAGTGTTGGGTTCCCACATCTCATCCTAAGACTGGGTGGAACAGAGATCATGCAGCCTAGGAGCTACAGGTGTTCCCACAATCCAGCCATGTTCTACCTCTAAAGACTAGCTAAAAAGAAGAAAGTATGATGTTGCTTAGTAAAGGAACGACCAAGATAAAGTTACATTCCCTGTTTCAGTGGAGGAATTCACAATACTGAGCAAGGTGCTCAACCTCCTTATACAGTGAATGAGAAGAGCTCTAAATAAGTGAGACTGTGAACTCCTTTACAGTGAATTTTGAGCCTTTGAATAATATGAGCACAATTTGTTTGCCCAGATGTATGTCTACTGCTATCTAAGGCATTAAGATATCCTCTTTGGATACTACACTTTCCTCAAAATAGATCTGCAAATTATTTACTATATTTTTCAATCACCTATGAGGGTCACAGCTTATTTTCTAAAGCTTATTTTCTTAGTTACTCTTTTGTGGATTCTTTAGCAGTAATACATAAATTTCCAGGTGAAGGGGAAGATCCTACTTTCAGGTAAACTTTGATGACATTTTCAGACATTTTGCCATTGTTTCTTGTAAAAAAAAAAAAAATGCTTTTTTAAACCAAAAATTAAATCGATTAGGATTTTTATTACTTTCAGGGTAGGGGATTTAAAAAAAAAAAAAACAACTCTCCAAATATAGAACAAAATAGATTTTAAAAATGCAACACTAAAATAGTAACAAATTCAACCTCCATTCTCAATGACAGGGATTACAATGCAGGTGGATTGTCCATTATACTTCCTTTCTACAACATAAAATTACTGAAATCTATTTATTTAACCCAAAAATGTGATCTTTCTTAACCTCTTTTGGATACATGTAGAATCCATAGTTTTTGTCAGGCCTTCCAACTTTAGATATTGTAGATGCTATGACCACTTTAGCTGTGGTTGAACTATTGCATACACAATCCACTGAACTAAGGATCATTTTCAAGTGATTATTTTCTAGGTGAGATAGTTTAATGTGCAATAGAATATCTAAGCTGCAACTCAGAGAAAAACGAAAAATGCTATGAAAAGTTACTTGGAAATCTTAAGTCAGTTCTATCTAAGGTCTGCCTACCCCTACTGTGCAGAATAAAACGTACCTACTCTCCTTTCTTCCCAGCTTGGCCAAGTAGAAACTTATCTGATTGTGATTTCAGCCAAAGAGAAAGATAAAGGCATTGCCTGCAGCCTTTCTGTAGTAGAGTCGTAGCAAAAAAAAAAAAAACAACAAACAAAAAAAAAACAACCCAAAAAACCAAACCACAAACCTGATAGCTGTTAAGAGAACTGATGTGCTTTTTCATTCAGGACAGCCAGTCAGAAATGTTGAAACACTTTCTGAAAGACAAAGAGTGAACTCATTCCTAGCCATGCCAAAGGAAGTGTTAATTCAAAGAATTTCACCTTACTCTGGGTGATGCCTGATGTTACAATCAGCTCCCAGAAGGCCATGTCTGAGCTGATTTTCAGTAATTTCAGTTAATTTTAGTTAGTTGTCAGTAGGTAAGAGAATAAAAATGTCTTGACTTTTTCTCTCTCTATCCCACTAATTGGCAGAATTTCAACCCAAGTCTTGAGGTCTGTGACTTTCATTTCTTCCTGACTGTGCCAAGACTATTTTTGGCATCCGGTATTTTAACAATAATATTGCCAGTGACCAGGCATTGGATAGAATCAAAGTACTGGCACTGTATTTTGTAATTTTCACAGAAGCATTTGATTTGATTGACTCTAGAATGCTGATTAGAGGAGATAAGACTACAAGGCTTTTGAGGATAAGTCGCTTAACTCATATTCATGGCTGTTTAACAAGAAGAGCACACAGATTTTTTGTACAGGGCAAGGAATCTGGCTTGGCTGAAATGGACTGTGATGTCTGCCAAGACTCAGTCTTCAGACCATGTTTATTGAATTTCTTTGTCAATGATTTATTCTTGATTGTATTAAATCTATTTTACAACTATATAGATGATGCAATGTTACGACATGTTTCTAATTCATTGGCCATGGTAGGGAAGGATTCAGATAATTTATGGAGGAAACATTGGAAAGAAAGCTTTTTCTAATGAACAGGAAAGCTGTGAGCTATTAATTTCCAAACAAAACCTAAACACTTCTGCAGCCCTTACTCAGGCAAAAACAAGAAAGCCCTCCACTGATATACATACTTAAGTCATGACTTAAGGGTTGAATCAACACAGCCTAGTTACTCTTGAGCAATTTTGTGTTGAAATACTGTTAATTAGAAGCAGGTATCATTTTAAAAGGTAAGAACTCCACTGAATATGTTGTACTTTAAGCAACAGATGAAGCAAGAAACAGAAAATCTGCAATGTGCTGTGAATTGAAAGGTTGTTTAAATTTGGAAGTAAAAAATCCAGACTGTAATATCAATAAAAAGCTATGTAGATTTGATATATATTAATGCTATGGAAAGATAAAATCCAATTTGCCTTTAGGCAAATCTTCATATCTGTAGCTTGACAGAATATAAGAGCACATCACTGCACCTTTTATGTGAATAAGTCAACTTACTTCCTCCTCAGTGAGTCTGGAACTATGCAAATGTATTTTATGTTTGGAGATGCCCCTAGTTATATGAAAACAATGTTGTCGTTTCTTTTAGATTTTAATTTAATACTCGTAGCCTTGGAGAGAGAAATCATCATAGACTCATTTACCCTGCAGTCAATGTGACAATATGGGAGGGTACATCTATTGCCTTAGAAGTAAGCATTTTGAACAGGCATCCAAAGGTGATAAGAACTGAAATAATCTTTGGTAAAATTCAAATGCAGCTTAATTGAATATTTAAAATCATTCGGAAAGTATAACTGAGAATAAATTATATAATGATGTGGTATGGATGATTTTGCTTTATACTTCCTTCTGCTTAGAAGTACCACAGAAGCTTGGATAGGGGTAGGACAAGCTTCTTGCTGTGAAAGTCATTTGAGATGCAATACAGAGCATTGTACATTAATGAGATTTTGTTATCTCCTGTTCTTATATTTTTATAAATGAAAATATAAAGGTATTTTTATAACACTTTAAAGCAGGTGGTAGTTTAGACATTCATTTTATACTGGCTTTTATTCTAGTTACAATTTTTAATCCTTTATATTTTAATATTGATATTTTAAAAATGAAAGTGTTTTCATATGCAGTGAATAGATTCTATATGGGGGGTGTGATGCGAGGCATTTTTTTCAAGGTAGAAATGTTTAGATGCCTCTCCTCTTTTTTGTTGTTATGCTTCAGGTTTTGGGTTTGGGGATTTTTATATTTTTTGACCTCTGGAGAGATCCCACAGGATGAGTCTATGCCACAAAGACCTGGTTATGCTTGGCTTCCTATTTTAGTCAACAGAATACCCTAAGTCCTGGATGCATGCATTACTGACATCAAAACCTTATGTAAGTACTCTGAATGTTAGAATAAGCTAATACCAAAAAGGAAGCAATATATGTTTATTTTGAAAAATCAGTCCTGAGTGCTCATCCCATTTATCATTAAGTACACCAATCATCTCATCTCATCAAACTTTTGCTTAAGTGAGAACAGAAGTTTTAACTCCAAATTTCAGTAACACTTTGGTGATACTTGTCATCAAGTAATGCAATTATAAATATTGAAAATATGTTTCCATGTACACATGAAACTAAGAAATGCATTGTTTGTTCACAGCTCCAAGTCTGTTGCAGTCAAGGCTTAACACAGAGGATGTGTCTCATGGATGTTTACCAGGGTGTTGTCTGTTCTGTTTTCTGTCCTGTGTTTTCACTTTACCTGTGTTAAGTTCCTTCTCCTGACACAAATATACAAGCAAAAGCCAGAAATTATGAACTTCATTTACTAGAATATCTTATTCAAGAGCTGCTATAATAGAACTCGTCTGGCACTATATGCCAAAATAGCTGAACCCTATCTAAAGAGAGTGTTGCCAGCATTGCTCTTTGCTTGTGTCTATCCTGTACTTACATGTAAGTAAAGTCCTTTGTGTTAAAAATGGAAAAAACTATGAGTCCAGACTGGTTTCAAAGTCAGGAGTCATTCTTAAGAGAAGAGTGAGTTCATGAAGTGTTGATCTGACTAGCAAAAAAGGAAAATCCTGGTGGTGAGGAGGGTTCCTGTATTTAATTGATTTAAATTAGAATAGAGGGAAATAGAAGACTTAACTCTGTAGAGCTGACTATCCACCATGGCCTTAGAGGCCAGGACAGAGGTGGCCTTCACTGCTTATGCCTGACAGTTTGGTTGCCTTAGTCAAGCTCCAAATATGCAGACTGACCATGGCAAGAGTCACTTTGAACAGAATTATTCCTTTTTTATTTGTCAGCTGTATTGGTACTTCTTTTGAGAGCTCAAAATTAGGGATCCTGAGAAATATAGGTTGGCAAAACTCTGCTCTGTAATAATTACATTTACATTTGCAGATCTCATAAAAAACATAGTGGGACTATAAAATTTCTAATTTGAAAACAGCAGCACCAAATACAAGTCTTCAAATTTGTTTTGATAATATTACCTCCTGTAGCATGGTGAAAAAAAGAATCAGCCATGTGTTTATTAATTTTTAAAACTTTCATTTTATCTGAGGATGATATGGTTTCCTTCAGTCTCTTTAAATGCTTGTTGATAATGTTGTTATCTTTGCCAGTTACTTTGAAGATCTTCTGAAAGGTTCAGTCTTTGAGTGATAATGAAGATAAATGACAGAGTGTTGAACCATTCCATGATTTGGATCAGTACTGAAGGTAAGCAGCAAGAAAAAGTCCACCTTAACTGTGGATTAAATATTTGTTTCCTTATGAATTCACATGTCAAAGCCCTCTTGCACATGCTGGATTTCTGTTTAGTGTCAGTTAAATTTTTGCATGTGCAGGAGATCAAGCTATTGGAGTTGTGGGGTTTCTGAGAGGATTTTCCCCAAAAGGGAGAATCTTACAAAACAAGCAGAAGTGAAAATGTCATGACCAGGTCAATTACAGATCTGTTTCTGCACCTCTCAAGCAAACTGATTTTTTCTGTTCAGTTTATACCTTAATTTAAATTTTGTGCAATGAATCATTGGGATAGCCCTAACATTTGCATTCCACGACTTTCAAATGTTTAAAATAGAAACCCTCATGTTGAACTGACAAATGGTTTGTATTAATATAAAATTAGATTTAGGAAAATCATTTAATCTATAAATGACATCTGGTATTTACAGCTTTAGAGTCTGATGAAGATAGATGCACTACTTTACATGTTTATAATATTTTGTAAATTTGCAAATGCATATTTAAATTGATTGTATCCCTCTCCCATCCTTCAAATATCACTGGCCCTCTAAGGACCTTGACCAAAGCTCACATTCATTAATGGAAAGACACACAGGCCAAGCGTATAGCTTAAAATTAAACAGAGCCCAGGGACATTCCTAAACTCTGGAATACTACCCTTTCTACTGTTCAAGCATTAGAGTGTTCCACATCATGATTTTGGCCTGTGCCAGCTAGCCTTCGGCTGTCTAATTCCTGGATGTAGTTCAGGAGTTAATGTGAGCCAGAGAAAATCACAGACACTTTGCATGCAGCCACCATGTCGTGAAGGGTGGAACAGTTTAGTAGTATGGGTGTCGGGCCTGTGTCAGTTGGTCTTGTTGACTCCTCCTGGGTACACACAATGAAGTTTAAACCTGCAGGCTTTGGTATATTCTCACTGCTTTGCACTATATAGACTTCCTTGCACGGTGTTGTATTTGGAAAGAACTGGTCAGGAGCTTTTTTTGTATTTCTTGTTTTGATCACCAAAAAAAAAAAAATCCAGTCCCAATAAGTATTGAATTCATACTTAAGAAATGACATAATTCCTCTAACCCATCCAAGAATTATAGCTATCTGGAGCAGGGGGAGTAAAGGCCTGGCTTAAAAGAATCAACAACGGGAGAACCAGTAGCCTCCAGCCCATAGGACTGTTCTGTGAGTTAGTATGATGGTGCCTGGGATCTCTGTGTTGAGGCTGAGGACAGGTGCCAGGATGCTGTTATAATCGGAAAGAGTCAAGTGGGATCAGGGCTTTTAAATTTGAAGTGGTTCTTCTGAGTCCCCAGAAGACTGTAATCCAATCCCCTTGGCTTGGAAAAACAGTATATTTAAAGACGAATATTTAAAAAAAAATCTCTGGACTAATTCCATTTCTTTGTATCATATTTCTTATTCAGGTTCAACTAGTATCTTAAGTGGTTTTGATTTTGATTTATTCAGAAACTTGTCTTGAATTTTAAAGAACATTTTAAGCAACAAGAAAGGTAAGGATTATATGGATGCTCGCTCTCTGTGCCTATGTGTGTGCTTGTGTACGAACACTCCAGTAAAAAAACACTGTATATTCTGCAGTAATATTTATTCATTATTTCTAGTGTATCAGTGTTTCTTCTCTTGGTGTTAAATATATATAGATGGAGAAGCAAAGGAGGATTCATGAGGTTCTTTGCAATGGGTTAATATGATTTACTTTTATGTCAGGATTTAATCTATACAAGTTTAAGAACAATTTGTGCCTTTAATGTTGTTCTACAGTAATGCAGACTGCAATTATTTATCAACTTTTCCTTCCTATGCATGTTATGCACAGAAACATACAAAGCCTTTACAGTTTTAAACTATATTAACCCACAACAAAAACTGTACTCTTATTATATATATTCTCCTAAAAGGTAGAGACAAATGTGTTGGCTGCAACTTCTGAATGAACTACAGTTATGACTGAAAGCAAGTATCCCCAAGGTACCTGTTTGTGTACCGCTTGCACATTGCGTACTCTCACATAGCAATGAGAATTTTCTTTGGCTATATCCTGGCCAAAAAAAAATTTATTTGCAATGAAACTTTGCCAGAATGAGAAATAGTCTCAGTGCATGAGAACCAGTAGAGTCTCTGAGACATCCTTGCTGGAATGGGAAAGGACATATCATTCCTTCTGCTGTGCTCATAATTTCAGTGGCAAGCATGCTTGCTCATGTATTCTTCAAGTGCCAAGAATAGTCTTCAGTGCTCCAAAATGACAGTGTTCGGGAGAACGAGTTCATTGCCAATCTGCAGAGCCAGAAAGAGTGTACATTAGGGAAAGGAGGCATGTGTTTTATCTTGCCTATAATGCAGTTGCTTTGTGCAGTTCTCCAGTGCTTTTGTAAGGTTTATAGATAGTCTTGGCCTCTGAAATCATAATGTCTCCAGACACTGCTGCTTCTTAGCTCCTTTGCCAAGACAAAATAAGTCAGGAGAATATTAATGTTAAGACTGGGAATATTCAGGGAACTTCTTCAAGTTGGTCAATCTTTTTTTCCAGTAGTGTAAACTCTACTTCTTTTGTGATTATCAGGTAAACCTAGGGAAAACGAGTTTTCTAACTTCAGCAAAATTTAGGTTTTATAAGCCACAGAAAAAAGAAGAGCAAGTTTTGCTTGTACAAGTGAATAAACTCTGTCAGGTATATATGAAAGGCTATAGGCATTAATTTTTAACTCTTCTTCATTTTAGTTTCAGTATTCAAGTCTCTGTTCAATGGTTTCATTCAATTTCTGATTTTGTTTCTCAGTTTTCTCCATATTTTCTTCTAAAATTTTTTTTTTTTTTCTTATCTAATCTTGACCTATTGGGATTCTGCAGCCAGTTCTGCATCTGTTGAATATTGGCTCACACAGCTTTGAAACTGGTAGAAAATGGACTAAAAAAATCAGCTGTTGCTCGCTGTTAATTTCATACTCATTAAATATATCGTGTACAGATATATATATATGGATGTTCCATGACGTTATCTCTAATGTTCTATTTCTTGATAACTCTGAAACTGCCTATAGAAAACCTGTTTCAGAATGTCATCTGATGTGAGCAAGAATGAAGTTTCTTGGGTAGCAGTATCAGTTTCATGCAGCATAGATGAGAATTCAGTTGTCTTACTTAAATAGTACCTCATAATGGAATGTTCTCTGATGAAGCGAAGGGAAAATAAAGCTGTGTCTGTAAGTTATTGGCCAGAGACTATAGAAACTGTAGGAAATGCAATATATTTAGAATACTTTTGCCATGGTTAACAGATTTTCAGTTCTTTATACAATTCCAAAAAATGTCTATACAACCCAGAGGTGTTTCCATATCACTACTGATAAAGGTAATCTTGAAAAGGAAATGCAAACAGATGTCAAAGATCAAAAAAGACACCTGAAGTTATCATTGTAAATATTAATTAACTGTAACAATCAATTAATGATATCTGAAATACATGTACATAAAGGAAAGCAATACGGAAATGAAATAAAATACAGCTAATACACCCAAAATTGTAAAATTGTGTTAAGAAATGCCTTTCTCATTACAGCTGAATGTGATTTTTCAGATAGAAGCATTGTAATATGACCCTGTGTGCTGTTCTGTGTGTACAATAAAGCAAGCAAAATTAATCCCTTCCCCTGATGACCTCTAGAAATGAAAACCCATTATAGTAATAATATTTGTACTTAGGCCTTGATGTTTTTGTACTGAATCTGAATGCCATGAAATGATTGTGTACAGTGGCTGATGAAGACACATGTACAGATAAATACATAAATAATCCTCTTTATATAGGTGAAGGGGACTTCTTAGATCTGGTAGAGAAACTAGTTGAATCCTAATAGAACTGGTAATCATTTTCTTAACTGCTAAGGTCTGAATCTTATTATATCGAAAGGTCTTTTAGGAATGTTTCACTTTTTAACATGGAATGTATGTAACCGGATCTTGTGCACAATTTTCCTGTTTGTAAAACTTGAATTAAACATTGAAATTTCTGCCTAAGTTACTGGTTTTGGTGTTTGCCAAAGTATATATGGTATCAAATACTATAATACATCTTTGTTACCAGTCTGCGGTTCAGCTAGTAAACCCCACTTAAAGGGTAAAAGATCTTTTAAAAAACAACATTATTTAGCTTGGAACAGGAATCAATACGCCATATGATATGGTAATGAAACACAGACTTTACAACATATTGATGGACACTGAGAAAGTGTGTGTGGTGAGGGGAGTGGGTGTATTTGTGTGCATGTTGGAGGGACCACAATAGTATTAATAGCCTGTAAAGGAGGTTCCTGACATTTGGTAAACACATGGGTACGACACAGAGCACAATAGGAACTACAGTTCAGAAACAATAAGTACATTACTCTGGAAAGTCATTAAATACACATGAGCTTTCTTCTGTCAGCATTTGTATTTTCACAGGATGTAGTAGCAGAACATTAGCTTTGTGGAAAAGGAAGGTTAAAAAGACATCCACATACTATTATTTTACTTTACTTTTATATTTGTGTATCTTTCTGATGTGGGCCATATATCCAAGCCTGTTTTGCACAAATAGTCTGGCTTTCTATTTGTCTAAGTGGTAATAAATTACCATTGATCAGGGCTTAGTGGAAATTAGAGCACCCTCCCTGTGCCTTGGCCAGGGAGGCTGCTCCCAGCAGGATCCTGCATGAAAAGCCCACTGGAATGTTTCAGGATGGTTGGTGTTGCTGCATATTACTTCACAATGTCAATACCAGAAGGCCTATTGATTTGGATCACTCTCCTTAGATAAAAGAAATTATTTAGTATTTGAAAATAGTAAAAATGACCACCTGGTGTAAAAATAACACTACCTCGTCTCTGATTCTTAGGCTGTCCACCAGCTTGGGAAAACCTTGAATTATTGCTCACTGTAATTATCTTGAAAAAACATACCGTGTGTTGTACTTTCAATATATTGATCATAAAGGCTTATATTTGCAGCCTTCTGCTAAAGAATAAAACTTGACAATATTAATAGCATTTTATTTTAGATTAAGTTTAGGGGGAGTTATTTCAAGCTGTGTGTAGAGGTGTTTTGAAGAGGATGACCTGAGAAAGATACAGTTACATGCAAGACTCATTAGTATTTCAGACCGGCACTTCTCAGTGTGGGTCAAGCAGCACTGGCAGAGGAGGTGTGGAGAGGTCTCTTTCTAATGCTGATTCCCATACAAGTGTTGGGAGATTGCTAAAAAGTGAGAGAGAGTAGCTATGAAAGCAAAAAGGACAGATATTAAATGAGAGGCAATATATGCTATACTAGTAGATGTTCACATGAAACACTTTGTAATTAGCATATACACAAATCAGATGCTTAAATCCATATTATAAGAAACTAGAAGTCAAAATTCATCTGTATGTAATAAAGCTTGCCACTATATAAGGTGTGGTTTGATTTGGGGGTTGTTTTTTTTCTCAAGAGCTTAGGAAGGCATGGCAGGGGTTTGGAACTACATGATCTTAAGGTCCTTTCCAACCCTAACCATTCTATGATTCTGTGATTCTGTTATTCTATGAACTCAGCCACATATCAAAGCATGCCATATGTCAAGAGTGATTTTCCTTCTCTAAAGCAGTAGCTTGTTATCAAAAAGTATTTTCAGTATTTTCACCAGGACTGTTTTCCACCCTTTATTTTGGGTTCCGTTTGTCTTTGCCTGATTCTTCACAATCCTTCCTGATACTTCTTCACCCCACCTAAAAGCTTTGCATATATGACCTACTGTCAATAGGTGATGAAGCCTACTGAAGGGACACAGCTCCTCGAGTGGGCTCAGAAGATGTGATGCTTCTTCTCCTGGGCATTCTTTGACATCTTTCTGGAGCTCTATCATGCTGAGAAAAATATTGAAAACATAGCACTATTCTATAAACATAATGCAGCTTTCTCTTCTAGCTTAAAACATGGTTTTGGTTTTGGTTTTTGGGTTGTTTTTGTTTTGTGTTTTGTTTTTTTTTTTTACAAACTGCATGCACAGCCTGTTAAATGAACACTTGCTTTCAAATAACTTACTGATTATGCAAAACAACTCTGCCTGTTATGATACACATTCAGTGCAGAAAATTGCTCTGTTAGTTGGACTGCTTTTCCCATCACAATGAAACATACATCTGCTTACAGCTAAAAGTCCAAGGGCCTGATTTACTAAAAATTAGTGATCCATCAGATTGATGGGCAATCTGCACTCTTGGTGCCTTGAAATTTCTTGCATCAGTCACCAGATCATGATTTACTAATAGGGTTTCAGGGCTTGCAAAATAGCACAACCCTAACCACATATTAATATTTAATCTGGCATTTTAAGTGCACCTAACAAAAGACCTCAGAGCTGCTGACAGAACCCTAAATTGTGAATTTCTATTTCCATAGTGGTTTCATGTGGAAATCTGAAATGAGAAATATATGAGTTAAACCCTGCTCATGAACTTACAAGCTTCTGACTATATTTTCATGAAAAATTTTTTATAGTTTGTTTTCTCATAATCTAGATTCATTAACATATGACAAAGCTTCCTTTGACAGTTTCACTGTCTGTAGCTCATGATGCCAGAGAAATTTCAAAACTCGTTTCTATATTGTGTGCAATTAAACAGTCTGTTCTTTAAGTACTTAATCCAGTTGGCAACACTAGAAAGGTGCTAAATGAGGGTAAAAAGAATGTATAAAACACAAAGACCTCTTTATTACCATGAAATTTAGTAATTGAACCTGCACAGACTTAGTAAATTGGGCCCTCTGTGTTTTATATAACATTTTTAAGTAACCAAGATTGGCAAGAAGCTGAATTACATATTGATAGTGTTTCTACCATTTCATGGCTTAAACAGAGCAATAGAGTGAGTTAATAAGCAACTTCTCCTCCTGCTGTCAGATGAATATTCAAATTTTACCGAATGTATATAGTGCATGTCTAGAAAAGGGTTTATTTGTTTCATATGCCACAATTTATGAAAGATGTTCCCAACACCACCTGTAATAACAGAATGTTTATTAGTGTGCAAATGAGGGCTATAAATGATGTTGCTTATCTATGGAACAAAACACAAAAGACAACTTATTAGCAAAAGACAAATTGCTCAGCAAGTTTCAATGAGCTGCTATGTTTGTCATGAAAGAAACCCTTTATTTGTACAGATCAATGCTTTTATAATCCATTTAAAATAATATACTTGCCACTAGGTGGCTATTTCTGATCAGATCATTTTAGCATTTTAATTACATTTTTAATATCCTGGCTGCATAAACAAAGATAAATTACAAGCTTTGCACAATCTGACTGCTAGCTCAGGCACAATCTGTAATAATATCAGCTTTTGTTTGTGCTTCCTCTAATTAGATTCTGAAGTCTAGGCTTTATCAATCAATAATTTTAATTTTAGAATTGCCTTTTATCTTACATTTCATGTTTGTTTGCAGAAAATGATCATTAGGACAAAGCTGATAATTTATGCAGAAACAATCTCTCGGCAGAGTTACAAGCACATTCCTAGCCATCAACACAACCCGGCAGACTAAGCTTGACACAGGTCTAATTAGCATGCAGATATGTGTCACCTCATTGGCAATTCAAATTGCTTTTTTATAATGTACCTCAAATTGTGCTACTCAAACACTGTATTTGATTTCCAAAGCCCCCTGGGCATCCTGTAATGTCTCCCTTCATCCTGGGTATGAAGCATTTATTGAACAATCTGCTTCGACTCTGGCTACCTTTTCGAAAACACCCAAACATCGTAACCATGGGACCAGCTTTTCCTCCTCATCAGACAGCAACTTGTTCTTCTGTGGAGCAGCGGGTGCCACGTTTGTAGATTTAGCGATGATATGCTACCTTGCGAGCTCCTGCTCCCACGGTGGCTGCTCTATAGAGGGCTTCATTCCTGTGCCACTCATTTAAAAAGGGGGAGGATGTCTACAGAGCCCACATTAATATGCGGCACATAACCACGTCTCTGAATGCCAGCCTTCCATTCTTCATTAAACAAAATGGCTGGATTGCAGTGATTGTTTTCCCCTCCGCACATGCGCACGCGCGCACAAGCACACATACCACGCATGCAGGCACATAGCCACACACCCCCCACACGCACTCCAGCTTTCTCTCTTTTTCTCCCTCACGGACACACCCGGACTTTCCCACACACACACAAACACACACACATGACATTTCCTGCTGTAGCATGTTGTTGTCAGCATGGTGAGTTACGTACGAAAAGTTGTCTGCGGCATGTGTGACATGCAAGGAGATTCCTGCCAACATCAGGGCCCTTTTTTGCCATGCAGCAACAAGTGGCAGAATCAATGGTGTACAGTTATTCAGCAGTGTAATTCATTTCACTGGCTTTGGCTCCTAGCCAGATCCGCCATCTGTCTCTTGCTCTCCCTCTCTCTCTCGCCTGAATTTGTCCTACATTTCGTAATGTTACGTGCTTGCCATCTTTATTCTATGTCAGAGGTACAGCACGAGCCTCACCCCCATTCCGGCGTGGAGTTCTCTGAGTTCGGTGGCACTTTGGATATTCCACTTCAGTGCCATGGGAAGAAAAGGGTAAGCAAAAAAAGCAGAGGGATAGCTGCAAAGTGAATGGTGCTCTTCTATCCGAAAGCCAGAGCCTCCGCTTTTTATTTAAAGCATTGATATGGATCTGTCGCACATGGGAACTTTTCCTGCTTCATTAGAGTATCTTCATTTTCTTTATTGGATGCTGGCACTAAACGCCTCTGCACAGCTCTGTGGAATGCCTGCTGTTGGATACTTGCAGATCCCTGCCACCAAGCAACCTCCTGCATTGGAAATCGGGTTACTACTCCAGGATCTTATGCGTGCTTGCTGTTTGAAGCTGCAGAAAAGTGAATAATCAATTAAGTATTGATTTCTTGTAAGATTTGGTAATTTTCAAAGGCAAGACAAAGAGGATGGCTTAAGGAAGCACTGCAGGGACTTGGCGTAAATTAGACAACTAACAGCAGTGCAGAATAAAATAACACCTCAACTGAATATTTCCTTGAAAGAATTAGCACTATCTATTGGAAGACGATGGTGGATTTAATCAAGACAGCAGGCATGCTTGAGTTTTAACCGTGAACATGAAAGAGGAGCTAATTATAACCACTTTTATATGGAGCTAATTTGACTGAATGGATGCAAATGTGCTTTATTTATGGATGAAGAAGCAAGCCTTACAGCATTGACTTTGGGATCATCGCATATGCTAAGCTTTACAGCTTCTCTAAAAGTCAAGCCTACAGTACATTTTTATTTACTGATAAGGTATTTATATGTAAGCATAAGCTAGCCATACAAGAGATTCATCAGAACAATGTACTGTGGCACTGAGGATCTAATTATAATTTTGCAGCATTTCATGTTTTCTGTAATTTGGTGCTTTTCAACCCTTGCTTGTGATGGGCTATAAATGGGACAATAAATGTATGATTTAAACTATTATGATTTTCATTGTGTAGTTTATTAATTGCACTGTAGTTTTCTTAATGTGTTTCTGAATTATTCAGCACTATAATGAAAGAAGCAGAACTAGTGGAGTGGTTTTAAATTCATTTATAATCTTCTTACAGATCTAAATGTACAGGTTCTACCAGCTGATGAGCTCTATAATTATGAAAGAATGTTGAAATTTTCAGATAAATGGGGAACTGACTTTACAATAGGCACAATATTGTATAATCAGTAAAAGGAGGATTGTTATGTTTGACTCTGTGAAGACTGGTCTTGGTTACTTAACTCTTTTGCTGCTGATAATGGTAAGTAAATGTACCTTATACAAGAAAATAGGGAGAGAATATTACATATTAGTTTGATGTTTTGCTAGTCTGACACCTTAGCATATTGGGGTTTTTTTTTAATTTATTTCCATTTCTGTTACTTTTCCCTATTTGCTTCTCTGGGTTTTGTCGGGGTTTTGTGTTTTTTTTTTTCCTCCTGTCTTGCAATCTACATTCCCTGAGCAACCACAGGAACCAAGTTACATTAAGCTTCAACACAAAGACGATGTAAGAATAATGAATCCTCATTTGCATTGACATTTGTATTCAGATTTGCCAGGCTATAAACTTGGCAGATCAAGCGGAATATTAACTAGAGGCTTCCATGGTAAATTGTGACTCTTGCAATTGCAGAGTCTTTTTTCCTGTTTTTTGCGTGTGTGTTTGTGTGCATGTGTGTCCATGTGCATGTGTGTACGCGTGTCTGTATGTGTATATCTGTACTGTCAGGTAAAGTCTCATGACTGCTTAATTTCTGAGAAGCACATTGGCTCTCTTTCAGTATGTGATGTCAGTTTATGCAAAATGAAGCAGGAATACACCAGCAGTAAGCATTTTAGCAGAAGATAGAGTGTGACATATGACTAAAGTCTTAACTCTTTAGTCTAGAGACCATGTGAAAGAATTTTTTAAGCAAACAGATAAATAGTATTGCAAAACCACACAGATTCTGCATCAGCTGGAGGTTTGATTTCACTGCAAGTAGACTCCGAAGTACAAACTGTGAAACAGCACTAAATCTACCTACTGCATAAAAAGATACTCTGTTTTATTTGTGGTGGTGTTAATGTATGCATTTATGTTTTAATTAAAAACTGGGGCCTTTATATACCTACCATCAGGTGCTCTCCACCTTGGTTTGGTTGACTGTCTACAGCTTTACAGTAGTATGTGTGAGAACAAAGTTGGCCCTTCTCTTCTAGGGTTGGACACTGAACCTTTCTCTTTGATGATATTTGCTGAAGAGGTGATTCTATGATATATATTTCTCTAAGAATTCCTCCCTTCTCTCTGGATGAGCCTTTTTCAGAATGAGTAATTACAAAAGTAGAAGATTTACCTTATCATTCCTCTTTTTAAATTTGTGTTACCGAAAATAATTTACACATGAACTTTGGAAACTAGAAGTTATCTGTAACGTGGATGATATTATTTCAGAATCAGTGGAAAAGTACTCAGTCAACAAGTGTTAAAAATGCTCCAAGACTCATACTTGCTACCCACTGATTTTAAAGTAGCTGTCTCAGGCTCCAACAAAGCCCTCTGGAAAGAACTTGAGAGTGCCACTGAATTAGGAGATGCAGGAAATGATCAGGCGTGCAGGAAACGGTTCCAATGAAATATAGCTGCAAAGAGAATGGTGCTCTCCCTACCACACACATAACCATAAACCTACCAAAGAGAATGGCAGTACAGCCCATAATGTGTGTTTTCAGAATTATTTATAATAGACTTCCATGTTAAAGAAGCACTACGATAGAGAAAAATCCTGGAACTTTTTGCAGTCCTTCCTAAACAAGTTGAGGGACCGAATTTTAAAACTTCATCCATGGCAGGTCTTTTAGCTTACTCCATTGAAAAGCAAGCACAATGAAATGTCTAAACCTGTTGTAAACAATATTATATTGCATAATTATTTGCTATGAATTCAGCTGAGAAAGTCATATCAGCTTTGTTTTCTGTAAAAGCACATGAAACGCTAATACTGTTTGAATTTACTTTCATTTTGGTTTTAAGCAGTAATAGGATTATTGATCATGTAGGGAATGGTCAGTTGTAACATAGCATTCACAAGGGTGGAAGATGATATGCTGCTCATGTAGAACAGTAACCTATGGCAGGCAAAGGCAGGCATGCATCATTATTCGTTCACTATTTTTTGGGAAGCTTTAGAACTGGATTGTTTTAATATGAGGGGAAATATCCTGTAGAATATGATGCTGCTTTCCTGTGAAAGAGTATTCTGGGCTACATTTTCAAAATGGTGCTTAATGTAGACAGAAAAGGTAGAACCTTCAAGATGTTTCCATTCTCCACTTCCTTATTTACATCATCTTGATGAATTAATATTAAACTTTTTTTTCAGTTTCATATATGTACCTGCATTGTTTTAAAAATTTACCTTAAAACAGCTAACAAAGTGGTCCTTTTCTGATAAGGGGAAAAAAAAAACAGTCTTTTAAATACAAAAAAAAAAAAATAAAAAAAAAAATCCAGTGGAAAAGAAGCTTTGAGATTTAAATAAAAAATTTATTAAGAATAATATATTAATAAACTAATGGTTTTGCTGGACATATATTTACAACAGTCTTTCACCAAGTGAATCCTTTGAAAAGTTAATTCCTGTTGGAGTTATTTTGCCTCTTTATAAAAATCCCTATCTATATAACTATAGAACCCAAAGAAAGGAGAGATGAGTTAAAAGTACTTTAAGCCCCAAATAGATTTATCATATTCAGTGACAGTAAGAAAAAAACACCTGGTGTAAAGGAAGGTGTGAATCTAATAATTCCTGGGAGAAACTCCAATCTGTTCTCTGGCCTGTTATGTGTACAGTGTTGCTGAGTAAAATACTGGAGTGCTATCCATAAGAAAAAAGCACAGTGTGATGGGTATTCACCATCACTGGACAGAAGGCAGCACAGTCAGCCCAGGCATAGCATACAGATGCTTTAGAAGGAAAGCTCAAGGCCTGTTACAACATTTCAGTCTAGCTCATTGTGTTGCTAAAAGATTTAAGATTCCAGCAACACAGAGCTCACTGTAAGTAGTAAGAGTTAGATCTGCTGGTCCATAGAATTGGAAGCTATAATTTTTTAATAATTATTCTTCTGATCAAAGATCTTTTTTGTGTAATATGCTGTTGTGATGAGTATCACTCAAGCATTATGTTTCTTATTGGAAGCTCAGTTTTCTCTTTCTGTCACTGGTGTGGACTTCATCATGGGACATAATTGTAAGCTTTCTGCATTTGCAGGAAGAGAGTTTCCTAAGTTTTTTTTTTTCTGATTACTTTGTGCATGCAACATCAGTTTGAACTTAGGCAATTTAACTATTTCTGTTATATAGGCAGTAAACCTTCATTTCTCCTTCATGCTTTTCATTTCCTACAAACAAATACAATGGAGACAGAAATTATTTTTAAAAGAAACAAATATAGAGATATGCTAAACATGGAAAAGAAAACCGACTGAGACTGTGAAGTGGCTTTTGCACTAGCCTTTTATAAATGATAAGAGTTAAATCTTTCTTTCCAAGAAAACTTATGAAACTTATGACTTCTGCTTTATAATTCCTTCAGCGGTACGTCTTTCAAGACACTGCATCTGTAATCTAAAGTTCTACATACTGCAGTAATTTACAATAACTGAAGGTTTTGTGCAAGATTTTCTGATTTTGCTAAAATCTTTGCTGGGAAAGTATAATCCACTGAAATGTGTTATTTGCCCTACTTTGGCAGTCCAAGAAAAGTTTATCTTTTCCTTAATAAAATAAATATGCTTTCAATACCAACAGCTTCCATATGTCAAAGCTTTTAATTTAATTGCCAGCACTGAGTTAGCTATTTTCACTTTCAAGCAGTCCTTCGATTACTAACAAAAAAATTGCAAGGACTAAAATATTGTTAGATACTGAATAAACTGGGTACACACAAAACTTTTGAGATTTGAGATCTCTTTCTGTGTTTTGTTGCTTACAGCATCTTGTATTAAATTACACTGCAATCCTGTAATTTGTGTTTGTATCACAGCTAAAATAATAAGGCTGCAGTTTTGATCAGTATCATAACATAAATAATACTATAAATGTATTGGTTTAGACAATAGGCAAGCTTTCCAGGGTGGTTGTTTATTTGCATAATCAACACTGTCTCATTTAGTTTAGTGGTTACTGCTTTTGGCAAAATTCTGTGGTCATTAATTGTGTTTTGAATTTCATTGGGAATTCTACTTAACAATTCTGATGCAAGGTCAGCTCTCTGAAAACCATAGTAACCCAGACTTCATTATTGTCAAAGTCATATAGCAAACAACATGGAAACCACTTTACTCTGCACTAAACTTGTTTGGCTAAAGGACTGAGCGCAACACTTGGGTAGCAAAACTCAGCAACTGACCACAGGGGAAGACCGAGGAAAGGAGAACCTGATTTCTGAAATTATTACAATGTAGAGGTGAGAAGAAGTGGAAAGTTTCAGTGAAATGGAAGAGAGAATACTGGATGCTGATGAAATATGTACAAGGAGATGGGAGATTAAACAATACTTTTACTGTTAACCTGATGTTTGTAGTTATAAGAAAGAACAAGAAGCAGAACACAAATTCCAGTCATTGCAACTTGCAACGTATAACTACCAGTTTCTCTTGGATCCATAATTTACGTTGGAACCTGCAATGAATCATGCCACATAGAAGTGGTCCTAGGCTGCAGAATACAAATCTAATGACACATCAGCTATTACTAATTTAGGGCTGCCTGCTTCTGCTCTTAGCAATGTAAGTAGGAGTTTTTCTGTGGGCTACACTGGGAGCCATATTTGGTCTTATTCACAATACACTGAAGTTATTCGTGCTATACTATGCAGCAGTCATAGACACTGAATGGGAGGTGGCATTTTAAATATCTGACATATTCTGAGATGTGTTTATGGGGTCATATTCAGTTTAAAGTTTGCTCATCCTGCTCTAAGCATTCTCCTATTAATAGTTTACATAGCAGTTTATCATTGTATTTTAGAGAAGTTTAGAAGAAAATTGATTTTCTCTTTCAGCAGAATTGAGGGGTTTGCATAATGAATTCTCATTATAACAAACAAAATTTCCTCAAAGGTACCAACCAGTAAGTTCCCCTCTGAAAATCCTTGCAGCCAGAATGACCCTTGTGCATTTTGGATCTACGGTAAAAACATGGGAATGATCTAGTATCCCACTGATATCTTTCCGAATATTCTTGACAATTAGCCAGCCCAATATACCAAAAACTAGAGAGGTAGGCTATAGTAAAACTGTTGGTTAGGAATCTAAGTTTAGCGGGGTGAAGTGGGAAATGTGAAGAAGGGCAGACTTATGCATGTGCAACTGCATCACAGGAGATGTACCAGGCAATGCCAGCAGAAAGGATCTTACCCCATAGATCCACTTAGATACAATAGGTAGAAGGAGACAACACTCTTCTGGGAAATTATTAGCAAAACACAGGAATATACAGAGCTTTACAGTACAGGGAAACGTTATTTACACTGTTTAATCAGTGGGGTTATTTTAATAAATAAAGGACAAAGTTCTTTCTAGAGTTAACAATTGAGGTTCTTACTCTCTGTTTTAACAGCTTCTTAAAATTTTCTATCTACTTAGTTTTACACCTTTAGCAAGACTGTGTATGATCTTTAAATTTATACCATCGAAATTGTTTTCCATTTCTTACATATACTACCTCAGGAGCACTTCTCATACATAATGACTAGTACTACGAGGATGACCTGCTGAAAGTTTCTCAGAAGAGTTTCTAGGCAGGATCAAAGTAAAAAAAACAGAAGTTGCAAGCTTCCTGATTATTCACACGGAGATCATGAGCTGAGGGAGAAGGTTATAGTGTTCTCAATAAAAATGGAGTAATGAAAAAAGAAATGCTTCCTGTGGGGGTTTTTAGCAAGTCATCTACTGGTTTTGTCTTGGTGTTATGGATTCCAGTCTTTTTTGCGATGATTTTTTTCCAAATGAATCCAAGTTCTGCTGTTCCTTATTACTTGCATTTTCTTTCCTATTTATGGTTTAATCTAATTATGCACAAGGACACTTCCAGATGTTTACTCTTGTGAAATGTTGAGCATCTTAAGCATATTCAGTTCCTCTGACCTCAGCACCACATAGGTTTTGCTCAGAATACCTTGTTATTTCTTGAGTACTCAGCATGTTCTGTGTGATTTAAAATAGAATGCAAGAATAGCATTTTGCATTGAAGAAAAAATAATATTTTTTTAAGCTAATTCATAGGTTTTGAGACTGGCCAGATATTTGTTTATTTGGGTTTTATTTTCAGATTGGGAGTGCCTATTTCGAAGGACAAGGATTACACTTTCCAAAATCAGGCCTCTGTCTCAGCTATGAAAAATGTCAGCCTTCAATTTTTAATTTAATTTTTGAAAATACTAACTTCAGTCAATGGTGCATTTTAGATGGCATATCTTATTTCTTCAAAAAACAAAACACCACTCATGCTGAATTTATCTCATAAAAAAAAATCAAAACAAAAACAAATAAACAAAAAAAGAAAAATAAAATAAACCAAAACAAATTGATGTTAACGCTCATTTTACAGTAATTATTCATGCACAATTAAAACAAAGATTTCTATTACCCAGGCTGGTAATATGGTCAAAAATGCAATGCAGAGAAATGCAGTAGAAAGAGTCCTTGTTTCTGACCCTGAAAGGGCAATACTGAACAGAGCTGCTTGAAAAGTGTTATTGCAAATACAAAAAGGGAGGAGTTTCTTCCATTCAAAATAATAAAATATATTATCTTTTTATCATCAAATCATTTAGAAAAGAAAACACCGGTGGGAATCCTGAAAGCTTACATGAGTCAGAAAGGTCAAAACCAATTTCTGACTTGTTGAAGACACCTTCATGAATTTTTGAAGTGTGATTTTTATTATTTTTTTTTTCTTATTGGTATTCTTAGTCAACCAGGCAGCTTATTAGACAGTCAGACTGCTGCATTTGACTTTTCTAAAGACTGTGTTGCCTTCTTATTTGCACCTCTATTTAGTTTAAGCCTTAACCTGTGAAGGTGTGTTTAGTTTATATTTGGTGATATCTCTATACTTTTGTCATTGCCTTTGTCATACAGAGCAAGACTATTTACCCTGATGGTCTCTCAGACCTATGATCTGCAACTTACAAACATGCCTAACTCTATAGATCTTCAAAACGCGGTGGAAAACAATATATAAAATCAGGGATTTTTGTGAAGGTGTTGACTTTCAGGAAAATATACGCAACATTCTAGGGTGGTGATCATTGAACTTATGACTGTGTACTGTAACATGGACTTTAATAAAACACTTGGTAAAACTGTTGATAATTCCTAAGTCAATAAATTTTTTTTCCAAATAATGCATTTAGTCAGAGATCAGAAAGCATTAATTTTTATATCGTACCTTAAAGAATTTGTCTCCCAAAATATGAAACATATTTTACATTGTAAGTAGAGCAAATGAAGAGAGAAATTCAAGTATAGGTAGGCTGGTGGGGGAGGGGAAGATTTGATACCCTGCCACTTAATAACAGTCACATTTCCCATTATTGGCAAATGTGGGATTTTTGCTCATAAAAATTACTTCATGGGTGATAGGTAAAAGAAAAAAAGGGTTTATTGACTCAATTACAGTCCTGATACTTCAGCTAAAAAAATGGCGATTATTAAAAAAAAATACTACAGGGGTAAAATCTCCTGGGAAATGTTTCTTATACATTAATGATTTTAGCAACATCTGTCTGTTACTTCTGTAGGAATCTGGTAGCAACTCACAATAATCATGGTTGGAGGAACACTCAGTGCTGGACAAAAGTCAATCCTGAAAGTCATAATATATTTTCCCATTACAAATAACCCTCTTTTTATCTGGACTTGACTGAATCATCATTTTCCTTACTTGAATATCCTTTTCTGAGATCCATTTTTATTTCTGAAGCATAAATATGCCATTCATGAAGGGGTGAAAAGATCTGACTACAGCTCGTAGATTCAATTTTTTTCATATGAAACATTCAGAGATCTGTCCTTATTTATAATTCCTATTTCACTAAAAGTACCCCTTGAAGATAAAGCTTTTTGGATTCTTACTATAGACACACTAGGAACAACTTTAGTATGAGTTAGTTTCTTGTTGCTTTCTCGGAAATGGATGTACCATGTTGCACAGAAGTTGCTGTCGTATTGATTAAAATGACCTATTGAAATTGGAAGGTAAAAAATATATACAACATACCTTCCCCAAGGCAAAAAAAAAAAAAAAGGAAGGAAGGGAAAACCCAAACCTAGTAGATTTCAACTCAAGGTTTGCAAATCATTGTGTGAAATACTAACCTTTCATCGCATTTAACAGATTCTGTTATGTGACAGTGTGAATCTTCTAATCAAGCTGCTTAAAACCCTCAGGCCATGGCTTGACAATACAGTAAATCTGGTTTCAGAGCTCTTGATATAAGACTGAAAATGCCACTGCCATGTGGCAAAGTGGAAAGCACTTGTCTGGTATAAGGTCACTCTTACGTTTATACCACTGACTTTTTGCTGGATCAGGTATCATTTTTCCTCCTACAGCTGACATAAAAACCCTGTAAGAGCAGAAAGCTGATATAAATGCTATATTGCATATTCTGTCCAGTTCAGCAGTAATGCAATGGCATATCCACATTTGAACAAAATTAAATTAGTACCTGAGAGTGCAAAAGTCTGGTATAAGTGTTGGTGAAATTGAAGCCTTAGAAATAATCATTTCCTTTGTGAGGGTGTTGCCAATTTCCAAAATGTCTGAAATTGCTAGGAACTCTGCAAAGTCATACACTGAGGACTCATAAAATTAAAGAATTTGTTCTACATGTAGACACAAGCACCTAATGGAACTTACTAAAAGTTTGAGTCACAAGTTCTACCATATAATACTCAGTGATATGAGATATGAGACTAGTCATATGAATGTAAAAATCCTGTTGTCCTGTGTTACATTGTATGTAAAAGTGTGGGCGTTAATTTTTGGGGATATTTTTCAAATGCTCCTAATTGTTGACCAGAAAGTTGGAAAGAGCTACATCCTCATACAGTACATTCTTGCTAGTTTTCACTGCCAGAGTTTTCATGATAATCATCAAAATTTATACCAGCAGTTGTCCCTGACTGTGCTTAATAGTAAAACCAGAGTAAAACAAGATGTAAAGAACATTTTCAAGAACATATCGTTCATTTATATGCAAACTACTTGTCCTGAATTTGTTGAAATTCTCTTGCTTTTGCCTTACGCCCACACCACTGCTGTTCCAAAATATTCCAGTTTCAGCATACTTAATTATGATTGTTCCTGGCAAAACTTTCAGGAGAAAGGGATTCTGAGGAGATTTCTAAGCTACTTGTGTACAGCATAACAGTTTTTCTAAAGCCTAACTGAACTGTGTCAGTTAGCATCCACTATAAGTATTCAGAAGGGAAAAGGAAGCTTCAGAAGGAAAATGAAAGCTCATAGAAGGTGGAAGCAAGGACAGGAAGCCTGGGAGAAATACAGGGACATTGCCCAGGAACCTAGGAATCAGGTCAAGAAAGCTAAGGCTGAGTCAGAATTGAGTGTGGCCAGCGATGTCAAGGATGACAGGAAGGGCTTCTGTAGGTATGTTGCAAACAGAAGACAGATTAGGGATAATGCTGGCCCTCTCCAGATGCTATCAGGAGAACTGGCTACCCTGGTTTTGGAGAAGACTGAGGTTCTCAATTACTTCTTTGCCTCAGTCTTCACTGGCAAATGCTCTAATCACACCACTCAAGTCTTGGAAGACAAAGCAGGGACTGAAAGAATGAAGACCTTAGGCCTACTGTGTGACAGGATCAGGTTCAAGATCATCTTAGAAACTGGAATGCACGCAAGACCATGGGATCTGATGAAAGCCATCCACAGGTCCTGGGGTAACTCACAGATGAAGCTGCTAAGCCACTGTTCATCATATTTGAAAAATCATGGCAGTTAGGTGAAGTTCCCAATGACTAGAAACAGGGAAATATAGCCCCCATTTTCAAGAATGGGAATATGGAAGACCCAGGGAACTACAGACCAGTCAGTTTCACGTCTGTGCCTGGCAAACTCTTGGAGCTGATTCTCCTGGAAGGCGTGCTAAGGCACGTGAAAAACAGCAAGGTGCTTGGTGACAGCAAACATGCTTCACTAAGGGGAAATCCTGCTTGACCAATTTGGTGGCTTTCTATGATGGGGCTCAGGGGTCATTGTTGGGACAAGTCTTCTTCAACATCTCTGTCATTGACATGGACAGTGAGATTGAGTGCACCCTCAGCAAGTTTGCCGATAACACCAAGCTGTGTGGTTCGGTTGATACACTGGAAGGAAGGAATGCCATCCAGAGGCACCTTGACACACTTGTGAGGTGGGCTGATGCCAACCTCATGAAGTTTAACCATGACAAGTGTAAGGTCCTGCACCTGGGTCGGAGTAATCCCAGGAACAGCTACAGGTTGGGCAAAGAAGAGATTCAGAGCAGCCCTGTGGAGAAGGACTTGGGGGTGTTGGTTCAGGAGAAATTTTTATGAGCCAGCAATGTGCTGGCAGAAACCAACCATATCCTGGGCTACATCAAAAGGAGCGTGACCAGCAGGTTGAAGGAGGTGATCCTGCCCCTTTGCTCTCATGAGACCTCACCTGGAGTACTGTGTGCAGTTCTGGTGTCCTCAACATAAAAAGGACATGGAACTGTTGGAACAAGTCCAGAGAAGGGCCACAAAGATGATCAGGGGACTGGAGCACCTCCTGTATGAAGATAGGCTGAGAAAGTTGGGGCTGTTCAGCCTGGAGAAGAGAAGGCTGCGTGGAGACCTCATAGCAGCCTTTCAGTATCTGAAGGGGGGCCTACAAGGATGCTGGAGAGGGACTCTTCACTAGGGACTGTAGTGGTAAGACAAGGGGTAGTGGATTCAAACTTAAACAGGGGAAGTTCAGTTAGATATAAGGAGGAAGTTCTTTCTTGTGAGGGCAGTGTGGCACTGGAACAGGTTGCCCAAAGAAGTGGCAAATGCTCCATCCTTGGCGGTGTTCAAGGCCAGGTAGGATATAGCCAAGGGGGACATAGCATCCTGTCCATGGCAGGGGTGTTAGAACTTGATCTTAAGGCCCTTTTCAACTGTAATCTGTGATTCTATAACAATAGGCTTGATATAGTTATAATTTAAATACAATTGCATTCTCTTTTATAGAATAGGGGAGGATTAACAGATGACCTAACAGTTACTGGTAGTCGAAATAATAAGGCTACTTCGTATTTAGTTGCATTTCTTTAATGCACTTGCATTATGACACCCAATGTTATACTTGGAACTTACAAGTATCCGCTTTCAAAGTTTAAAGCACCTGTTGGCATAAATCACTGTAAAAATACTTTTGATGTGGAAAGTATTAATCATAACTGGAAGATATTCAAAAGCAAATTAAATGCATGTTCCTAAATTTACAGTTTTTCAAACAAGTTAGGTAAAAAAGTGTTAAAAGTATAATCTAAGGAAGCAATAAAATACTATTGAAATATACAAATAAGTATTTTGGAACAGTTTTGTGAGATTCTCACTCCTTCTATCCCCAAGTCTTATCTTACTGGTGTTCAAATGTTCTTCACCTTATGCAAGAGAGCTGGAAGTTCATCCATCTGCATCAGCTATAGTTATTCTTCCTGGTTATTGTGAATGTGCATTGGATATTTACCATTATTACAGATTGCTCATTTAGAGGCTTTTTTTCTACCCAATGCAAGTAAGGTGATGAGCAGTCCCAGCCTTTTCATTTTGGAGAGTGCAGGTGACTGGCACATTTGACTCTTCTCTCCATCATCCAAAGAAGAAGGGGACATAACGTTATTGAAATCACTCTGTATTGGAAGGTGCCATGCCTGTGTCTACTGACTGTTTCTGCTGAAAAGCCAGAACAGGGGCTTGCATTTTTCAACTTTTCTGTGATCAGTTGATGTGTAGTTCCTAATTTCAGAATTAAGTGACATGCCATCTTACAGTAACAGCCGTCAGATAATTCTGCAGGAGTACAGTTTCGACTGTAAAACTACTGGAAGTAGTTTAGTACACCTAATAAACAGATATGACCATTGTGCTTATACTGCCTTTCTGTAACTGAGGCTGTCTATAACTCTTTGCCTTCCTATGCACCAGCATAATAAGATTTTAGTCAAATTTTGCTTTAGTATGACTGCTTAAGGAGTCTGTATGAATGTTTGTCTGTCTATCTCTGTGTATGCATATATCAAAATAAATTTTCAAGGTGGTAACGTGAAATATACAACTAAAGAGTTCAGAGATTGGTTGTAGACCCAATCATCTAATATTGAAAAAGAATTACTTGGCTGAATTTTTTTCAAGGATACTGTGGCAGCTTTTCATTTGTATTTTCTGCCAGTTACAGACATCAAAATAAGTGCAAAGATTTTTTCCTTCCTAAACTGCCAAATTAAAGCATTTGCTGTCAGTTCCTTCCAGTTCACTGCTCTTTCATAGAAACATAAAGTAACCAACTACATGAACAAGGAAAAAAAAAGTCTGATAAATATTTGTATTGGGCTTTTTTCAATCAGAGCTTCATAGAGATGTTGTGTTGGAAGGGACCTTAAGAGGTCATTGAGTCTACCCCCTAGTCTGTAAGGGGTCAGTTATATAGAATGTTACTGAGACATTTGTCTAATGTCCTTAAAAATAGCTATTACAGGAGTTTCCTCTACCTCACTGAGCAACCTGTTCCAATACTATTTTAATAAAATAGTTTTCCATAATCTTTGAATTAAACATTTTTCTGATGCAAATACACTGATAACTTCTTTTCTAGTCAACAGGGAATATGAACAATTCATTACTCATAACAATCATTTATGTTTGACTACTTTTCTGACAATTTCCACTAGACCAGGTTGCTCAAAGCCCCATCCAACCTGGCCTTGCACAATGCCATGGATGGGGCTGCCACATCAACCTTTTCCAGTGCCTCATCACCCACAGTAAAGAACTTCTTCCTTGTATCTAATCTAAATCTACCCTCTTTCAGTTCAAAGCCATTCCCCCTTGTCCTATCACTACTTGACCTTGTAAAAAGTCCCTCTCCAGATTTCTTGTAGGCCACCTTTAGGCATTAGAAGGCTGCTTAAAAGTTTCCCTGGAGTTTTCTATTCTCCAGGATGAACAGTCCAACTTTCTCTGACTCTTCATTGGAGAGGTGCTCCAACCCTCCAAGCATCTTTGTGGCCCTCCTCTGGACTCGCTCCAACAGGTCCATTTCCTCCTTATGTTGGGGGCCCCAGAGATGAATGCAGTACTTCAGGCAGGGTCTCACAAGAGTGGACTGGAGGGGGTATCTTTAACAAATAGGAACCTTTGCTAGTGAATTTATATCATATTATTTGCATATATATATATCAATATATTGAGGGGGAGAGACAGAGAGACTAAAGCTTCTAACTGAGCAATCTGTAATAACTGTAACTATTCAGGTAATATATTTCACAATTTCATAAATCATGAAGCATAGATGATATATATTTATATATATATTAATATCTTTGACTTTCCACTTGCTGTATATGTATTTATGATACTACAGTGTGTGTTAAAATGGCACAAAATTATGAACCATCTAAGAATACAAAACCTCATTTTGTATCGATAAAGAGCTCCCGTGGTTTTGGGATAGTCACATTCTGCCTAGTGACCAGGATATGAAAGTGGCAGCTTCCGGCTAATTATTCCATAGTCAAACATTGTCTTTTTGTGTATACAAAGACACACACATAAAAAAATAAAAAATCACAAACCACTCCTGCTTCTGAGATTTTAAAACAGAAAAAGAGAAATAGCATTAAAAATATGTGCTTTGGTTTAGTTCAGATTTTTTGACCAATGAACTTTGGGCGGGTTAACTTTTTTTTCCCTGAACAGTTCACCCAACTGTCATCAAAATGTGTTGTAATGTAAAGAAATGTAATATCAAAAAAAAAAAAAAAAAAAAAAAAAGCTTTGAAAGACCTTACAGTTCTGAAACTTTTGATCCAATACATGTTGTTCACAGACCTTCTTAAAGAGATTTCCAAAAGGGAAAATATATCCTTCCAAATACAAATCTGGAAAAAAAGATCAGAAGGGGAGAAAGCACTCTCCTAAAAACTGGAACATGTAGGTCATTTTTCCCACAATACAATCTCAAAGTCTACTACTCCTCTGCTGGCTTCTAGTTTTTTATATTCTTTGGTATTTCATACCAATTTATTTTTCTGGTCTCATGTTAAAAATAGGATTCCATGTGTTAACAAATGAAAAAGTTGTAAGATTTCATCACTGGTACTACTCCACATTCATCCTTTGTATAGGATTAACATGCTCAGAAGCACAGAGATACTGAGCTACAGCTTCATCCTCCATAGAAGACAGCGCATTTTTATTCAGGAAAATAGTATCAAAGTACTTTCTAGTTCTTTGCATGCACTTGTTTAAAGAAACATTTTCTCTCTTTCCTTTTCTCTATATGCCCCTTCTGCTCACCAACCTAAGAGAAAGTATTGCTTTAACTTTTTACTGTACTAAGACTTATAATCTCTAACAGATATATTTTGACTCAAATTTGTAAAATTTTTGTAGAACATTGTGTAATGATCCAATCAGTACAATATAATAGTATTGTCACAAGCAATTATTTATTTTTCTCTTTTGTATTTAATGCTGTGGCCTGAATTTACAAATGCTACTCTTGATATGTATCTGCAGAGAATGAAAAGAATTCTGATAGTTAAAAATAATGGCCTTGTCAAAAAACTTGCTCAGTCCTCATTCGATCTTATCCTTTGAAACCATTTTAAAGTGTCACAAAGGTGAAAAAGGGTCTCAGACAAGAGCAAATGACAGGCAGCATTTGAATACCTGGGGATCTGCTATTTTCCAATACCAACACATTGGCTTAATGAAAAATCAAATAAATTACTATTTATTGATTTTTTTTTACTAGTTATAAATTAATGGCAGAGTCTGTAATGAGATCATGTCATTACAATAAGACCATAAATGAAACCCGTCCATGAATTGTTATTACTGTTATGAATTGTTAAGAATGCATCCATATTTTCCTTTTAATTGACTTTTTTTTCTGGACTGTAACAACTAAAAGTGCCTTTCTGTGAAAATGCCTGAGCTGTATTTTGTGCCCATTTTAATCGGTACATCCATGTTTCCTACTGCTTGCACTTTACCTGGTGTCAGGTGGTTAATAAAGGAATAATAGAAAAGTAGAAATTTCCTGTGTTCTAGAAGTCAGATTGCAAAGGACAATGGCTGAGAGGGGATTTAAGTGTAGTCTGTCAATTGGTGATGACAAAGAACGATATTAAGACATTCTTCTTTAGACATATTGCTTTAAAAGAAACTGTTTCATCCTGGAGGGAGCTCTGTGTTGAGTACATTATGGGCTGGGTGACTGAACCACACATCCATGCCTGATCCCTGATGTTGCCTCTTCAAAACCTGGCTACACTGCAGACAGATCAGCGCCTATCTTCCAAATCAGGCTTCTGAGCATGGAGTACTCAAAAGTCAAGGTAACAGTGAGGGTCTCAGGGTTGATATAATACTTAAATTTATGCAGTTTGGATCATATCCTGACACATTGTCATACGAACTGGTGGGCAAAGATAAACTTAACAGGAGGAAGCCTAGCTAGAACCAGTTTTTGGAAAACAGTTAACTGAATATGTTCACCAAAGAAAGGAAGTATAAAGCTGGTAGCTTTATACTGAGAGTTTGAGGTACAATTTGAGAGGTTGTTTGAATGGCATGAAAGAAACATGACAAAAATTATTTTGGAATATGTACTTCAGACTAGAAGGGAGCATGTCCATTTCAATATATTGCCTGGAAGTTTTATAAGGAATCTGAAGGAGGTACGTGTAAACACTTGAAGTGTCAATTTCTGACTACCAGAGAGCTTCCATGTTAATTTTATCACCCTCTGTACATGATTACTAAGATTGAAAAATCGTAATGCATAATCTTAAATACAGCTAGGCAAAATGTGGCTGACTTGCTAGGTTTTACTCATATTTTAAACAGCAAGGGTTTAAATGAGTTAACAAAAAAACATCTCATTTTGTAAAATTAAACCCAGAACTTAAGGGGCCTAAAATGCTTTGGTTTGATGGTATCTATAGTATTCTGAAATATTTATAGAACCTAGACACAAAAAAGGGTGCATTTAGAATTTCACATCAGTCTTCACTCAGAAGCGTTTTATTTTGTCTAAGTCACACCCTGAACATAATTGCAACCTAGCACTTGAAGTTAATTATACCGTATCTAGGAAACACCCTGGACTTTATTGCGAGGCTGAATATGCCACAAGTTTGGATGCTTCCACTGCCAGCAGCTAGTACCACAGTAGGAAAGTCCAGCTTCCAGCAAAACAGGGTAAAACAAGAATTTTTATAGACATAGTGAAAATATACATATATTCATGAGTCAGTGCAATGAGTCACAAAAAACATGTTTTCATTTGAGAGGAAGCAATTTTAACCCATCTTACTGAGTCTTAGATAGGTCAGTCATATTATTTTATTGTAACTACTTTTATGACACCCTCCTTCTACTTCTCTATTTCCTACCCTGTTGAATGAAGATCATGGCATTTTCAGACTTCCTTTTGATCTGGAAAACTCACACTTGAGAAAGCAAAGTGCTTAGGGGACTATTTTCACCTCAAAGAAAAATAATTTCCTTCAGGAGGAGAAACAAAATAGTATAAAACAGAAAATGAGCTCTTACAGAACAGGTATAACACTAGAAGGTATAGGTTTCAGAATTAGAAAATTATGTCTGATGCCCACATTTTCTAACTGCTGCTTAAGACAGTCACCAGTGTGACCACTTTTCAATGAAATAGAGAATGAGATGACTAAAACCCTAATATGCTCTGGAAATTTAGGACTGGGTTTGGGATTTTTTTTCCCCAAAAAACTGCTGGTGCGCTCCTGAGCCTTTGTGTGACTCTCTAAAAAAAAAAAAGCACTGTAAGGATTTGATTCTCATCTTACTTTATGTATTCTTACTCATACCTTTTGCAGTGTACTAAGCTGATAGAAAGGTAATTGGATCCATAAATACAATCAGCAATTTTGAGTATCACAGGAGAAGAAATATGTTCCTCAGGTAAACCTGTATCTTACATAAAAAACCCAATTCTATTAAAAACCAAAAAGGAACTGCAAATTACACTACTAAATTCCTAAGGTTGATTTCCCTTACCTTTTTGCACGTACATACAAAATGTGTACAATAATCCTCTCTAGCATTTGCTTAGCACAGATTTGGTGAATGCCAACAACAGGAATTTGGTGCATAAGTAATTGCTGCAGTGAAAATTCCTGATTTTTCAAAAATAAATGGTGCATAAAAGCACATAAAAGCTCAGTTAATATGTCTGAACTTGTTCAAGAACATGGCCCAGCTCAACCAATGGAACTAGTTTTTTATTCAGCAGAGACCTCTTAAATTCATTGCCTCACTGCACAGTAAATCTGTTCTTTTAGCACGTTTTTCTTTTAGCAGGTAGTCAATTAAGGAGGGGACAGGTGTCCTCATGATATATATCCTTACAGTGAAGTATATGTTCCTTCATTTCAGTTATCTTTAAAATTCTTCATATATTATTTAAAGACATAACTAAGTTTATGATTTCTTAGGGTAACATGATTATATTTTTTAAGCATATAGAGGGTGAGGGGGACATACCTGCATTAGTAGGTCTCTTTCTTTTCATGCTCTCAATTTTATATATTTTAACAAGGGAAAAAATATACCCTCTTCTGTTTATATATTCTCACCCTTTACTCTTCCATTAACTGCTATACCCACTTCAACTGAATATGGATAAGTAAAGGAATACCATAACATTATCATTTAGAAATTTAAGATAGGTGGCAAGTAGAACATTTAAAATGTACAAGCTAATCTTCAATGTCAGAGGAATTTCTTAGCCTAAATGTCAAAACCAACATAGGTGTATTTGGGGTGACAGAACACAAACAGACCTGTAATATTTACTGGATTAATTTTTAACTTCTGAGTCTTACAATGATGACACTCATTGCTGAAAAAAAAAACAAAAACAAAACCACAAAAACCAACAGATTCTTTCATCAAGGGTATGCCATAGAAGCCTATTTTTTCATTAAATTCCCAATTTAGTGTTCATAGAAACCAAATAATTGAAATATTAGATGATTCTGAAACGTAAACCTTATTTCTAATGTAGGCATTAAAATGCTGTTATAAACAACCATTCTATTCCTAATTGAATTTTCAAAAATCTCCATTATTTAAAAATAATAAATGTACTAATGGAGTTTGATAAGATTACTGTAACCGAACACTGCTATAAACTCCAAATACTAGGAACACTGCATACACTGCAGATGAATTAGCTGTTCTTAAATTAAGGAATATTACAGTCAGTAATGGCATGACATTCTTTTTTATGGCCATGGCTTGGGTTATAATGTGACAGAAAAAAAATGTAATGTTTCCAAAATGACAGTTTTTAGATTTGTGTTGCCTGAGGTAGTTCAGCTGAACAATAAACTATAATTTGATTGATGGAAAATTGAAGTGGTTCATCTAACTTGCCAGGCTGTCTTACCCAAGGCTTTGGTTTTGCATGTATGATGATGTATCACAGTTTTAGAGATAATGTTGTTTGTATTATACAGGAGATTTTTTTACACATAAAAATGAAGACTTCATTACCCAGTAAAGATCACAATATGCTATGTATTAGCAAGGAATCAGACTGAGATTTCATTTGAGAATGGATTTGTGCATCAAAATGTGCTTTCTTTGTGAAAACAAATGATAAATAACATATAGGACCAGAGTCTTTATTTTTATGAGCAAATCAGCCATATCACCAGTTATGAAATTATTAACTTAAAGGAAGGATGACATCTGCACCCAAGAGGAACAAACAGAGAGTGGTAGCTTTTCTTTTATCCAGAATTAATCCTGCAAAATTACAAACTGGTCAGAAGAAATCTTTTAGAAAGAACAATATCATTTTATAGGTGTATTATGCTCTATACTCCTATATAAGGAGGAAAAGAAAGAAAGATAAATGGAAATATAATAAAGATGTTATTAGATACACTTTGGTAACATTTATATAGAGTTTGAGGGGGTTAATTACTAACAAAGTATGTGTAAAGCAACAGCTTCAGAAAAAAATGCCTTTTTTTTTTTTACCATCTGTGAGAACCATTTTAAATTTTTTAAATCATTCAGTCACCTGTTATTTTTTCCCATAAATATGTTACATGAAGCAGGATGTTTGTCCTCTGTTCTTCTGTCATCAAACTACTAAGACCAGCCATCTCTAGACAGGTGAAAATAAAGCATGGCATAATTTCGGCTGCTAAATTTGAAAGGATCATATACCTGGGAGTATGATTATAATGTCTTGTTTTGATTCCTTTTTTCCCTTCATTTTCACTTGAAAGGAAAGGCCATCTGTTGAACCATTTTGAACAAAGGTCTTTCTTGCTCTTTCTCTTCCTCCCCAAGTACATGAAATAGCTAATATTGGCTTTCAAAGTGAAACTGTAACACTTGAACTTAAGGAAACAGGAATATTGGATCTCTTTCTGCTATTTATTACCCTGCCAAACACTAAACAAGGCTATGATCAAACAAAGCTGTGGTAATCCAGTCTTCTGGGAGATTTAATTGGCATACTACACTCTTTATTTTTTCTACGAAATGCCCTGAATGACAGTCGTGGTTTAAACAGTCAGGCAGCTCGTTCACTCACTACCCCCTTCTTTCCCTCCCCCTACTCCCAGAGGGACAGAGAGGAGAATCGAAAAGAATGCAACTCCCATGGGTTGAGATAAGAACAGTTTAGTAACTAAGGTATAACACAAATCACTACTGCTACCACCAATAATAATAATGATAAAGGAAATAACAAGGGAAGAGAATACAACATCTCACCACCAGCCAACCGATAACTCGCCCCCCAGCCTGACCAAGCTCTGGCCGATACCTCCTCCAACCCCGCAGTCCCCCAGCTACATCCTGGGCATGACATGCTGTGGTATGGAATACCTCTTTGGCTAGCTTGGGTCAGGTGTCCTGCCTCTGCTTCCTCCCAGCTTCCCCTCCTCCCTGGCAGAGCTTGAGGCTCACAAAGAGCTTGGCCAAACCAAAACATCCTTGTTATCAGCTCTGTTCCCAAGCCGAAAGTCAAAACACAGCACTGCACCAGCTACCAAGAAGGAGAAAAATGACTGCTACTGCTGAATCCAGGACAATGACAAATGTTCGAGAGCTGGGGCTTAATCTGCAGATAGAGCTTCTTATTATTACACATAAATGTGGGAGAATTGTATTTGAGACTATCCTTGAAGTAACAGAAGATCTGTCTGTAATGAGATTTCCAAAATTACTGTAGGGAATTCTCTACAGTGGAAGTGCTTTCTTCTTGGGTCATTAGATTGCCATAGGTCTTAATTTTCCAGGCATTTTACTCCTTCTCCCTCTGTGTCACGCTTTTTATCAGGGTTCAAATCTGGAAATACCATTGTCTTTTCAAAACTGCAGCTTCAGTTTTGCTGAACCATGCATTCAAGAAGATGAATAGAGACAATGCGTCGACAGTAGGGTTGGTCTTTCTATGTTAGAAAAACAAACAAAACAAAACAAAAAGGGGTCAAAAGATAGCTTTTCTGTATTTTGCAAAGTAAACCAAAGATGAAAGGAGAAGCTGCTGCAAGATTGAAACTGCTTTTATTTAAGGAATATGGAGAGAACTCTAATGGAAAGAAAGTCAGCCAGAAATATAGGACTGGAGAAGACATTTTGTGTCTTCTATTCAAATTCACATGCAACATGTCATATAATTCCTTTTATAAGGTAATTGAGCTCTATCTGAAAACCATTTTGCTCCATTTTAACTTCAAGTCTGTTTAGGAGACCATCAGAGTCTTACTGCTTGGTAGAACAGTGAGTTGGCAATGTCCTTACAGTTTACAGAAAAAAATGTAGTACTTGACAACTTATTTCCAGTTTCTCAGCTGGGAATAATCAATATAATGTTTCATCTGAAGTAGCTCTTCTTTTATTCTAGTATTACTAATGGTTTATTGACAGACATATGTATTTGGGAAATTATCTGAGGAAAACAACTGAAGAAGGGTTGATGGGAGGAGTATTAGTTGATGATCACGGGATCACCACTGTTTTGGAGCCATGAAAAGGCAAATTTACAAATTGAGGGGCCAGAGCCAGCAACAGGGAACTATTCCTAACAGTATAGCCTGGCAATGCTACAGTTCTTGTTGCCATAATTCAAGGATTAAATGAAACTAAAAGTGTACTAAAGGAAGCAAAAACATAGGAAAACCAGCAGGGATTATATGCTTTTCCTGAAACAATCAGAAAGGGGAAAGAGAGAGTTAAACTAAAGGAAGGACAATATTGGTCCAAGTAATAGTAGTGTGAAATTAGAACTGAGTGTCTTCACGGTGGGAAAAAAAAGGAAGTTGTGAACTGGTTGGTCACAGAAAACCTTGAACTGTCTTCCACTTGGAGCAGTGGGGTGAAAACTGACCTGCTTCTAATACACTTCAGAAATACATCTGGCAAACTTTGTCCCATCTTGACTTTAAAATAGTCTTCTTTGTTTCCGTATTTTCCCATTATTTTATGCCTCTGATTATACAGGTTTTGAGGTGGCTATGCATGCATTAATCCCCTTTTTGGAAGGTCATTCCTCTTTATCTGTGGCATAGATTACTTTTAGACACTTTTAACTGGGAAAAGCTTCAGGCCTCAAGTTCTTGAGCTCAGGTTAATCATATTCAAGGTTTTCAACCTAACCGACTTTCCTACTCACTTCCTGTATCAAAATAGATTCTTCTAAAATCCCAGACCTTACCTACTGTCCTACTTCTGTATATATTCACTTTAATTTAAATTGAATCAACTTTTTAATTAACCTAATGTCAATTAATTACTTAAAGTTATTTTCTCCAAATGTAGTTCTGGGGAATACTTGATTAAGAAACACGACAGCTAAACACATCTAGGAATACAGAGTTCCTCTGGCTATTAGTTGCATTTGTTCTCCAACATATACCCTGAGAATAAAAATTTCTCAGTGTTGTAACTGTTGAGAATAGTGTTTCTCTTAATTTTACAGATAACTCTATCCACAGACATATGCATATCTGCTTCCCTGGTTGCAGACAAGACTTCTATCAGTAACTACTCCAGTGGATTTTCATCAGCCTTTCAACAAGTGACTTTGGCCCTGGAAGATTTATTTTTTTTTTTAATATATACCTATTCCTTCTTTTTCCTTTATATTTTATCATATACAGTGTTTTTTTCTTCTGTTTTTCCCCTTTTTCTCTGAACTTTTTGATAAGCCCAGACCTGTGTTTAATACCTGTTTTCTTCTCCAGGGAACTGATAACCAAGTTTCTTCTATCACCAAATATCTGACTCTTGTCCTCTGTTGCCAGTTCAGGATTCTCTACTTTGCTGTACAGGCTCCTGGACTTGAGACTGCTTTAAAAGCCATGAAAAAGTTTTCTGTAAAATTAACTAAAAAAAAATTCAACAGGCCTGTGTAGTAATTCAACTGCCATGACCTCAGTGTTTCACTAACATGCAGAAAATTTGAGATAGGAAGGTAGTAGTATCCAAAATTTTCAGACACTGACAACCAAGGCAGATTGATTAAATGTTTATCTAAGGTCATACTGGAAATTCATATAGCAATATAAAAATATTTACAGCAGTTTTCTTGTAGAATACCTACCTGCCCCCCATCTGCCTGCAAAACACAATACAGAAATACTGTGGGACTTTTCAGATGGCAATAGGATAAGAAGACCCTCAATATGCAATGGCCTGTCAAATTTTGTGACAGTTCACCCTTCACTTTTTCCTGGTAGTTATTGTCACAGCCATCTGTATGTTTAAAACATAGTTTGTAGAATATGCTACCAAGCATCTGATCCTTAATGTACACATCCAAATTCTTTGAACTTCTTGAACATTAGAGAAAAGCAACCATTTGTGACTTTTTAATTGGTGTCAGTTGGCTGAATCATTGTTACTATATGACATATGTTAAAAGGACTGTTCCTGCTGAAGGTAGGTGCATAGAATGTCACTTTACATTTTTTGCAAGTAGCCAGAATCTCATCAGTTTTGCATAGCACATCATTAGCAACATCACACAGTGTGACAGTATATTGTGCCTAAATATGAAATGCTGATTCCTAGCTGAAAATTATTATTTTTTAGGTAGGAAAGCAGTTTTTTGTATCATAGTATGGGTTCCTGAACCAAGTGATTCTGCGGTCTGTCACAAAATTGCAAGGTGACAGATTCCACAGGGGAATCATATACATTTATTCACATTACCAACACATTACAAACAGTTTCTCTCTCATTTGTTTTGGCCCAAGGTCCTCTTAATCTTGTATGAGTGCTAGCAGGTTATTTCCAAGAAGAGTATATAGAAACAGATTTTGTTTTAAAGATTTCTTTTCAAGTACTAAATTTCCATGCCTTCTTTATAGTTGATTGAAAAACATAAAGTTATGTTAGTTCTTATTTGTATTTTTAAATTTTATAAATTTTTAAAAGAGGTATAGATATGATTCATACTATTTCTACTTTTCTCTGCCCTCAGACACTGAGAATATGTGCTCTGCCACTCCTATTAATTTGAAGAATAAGAATAGATTCCTTGATTTTAAGACCAAGTGAGTCTGTTTATCCTCAGGGAAGAAGACATGATATGAAATCCTGAATTCACTAAAAGCTCTAGAAGTAACTTCTGCAGAGCTGGGATCTTTCCCATTATTCTATACATAACATTCTATCTTAAATATGCAGGAGATTCCTGCATACATCTCAGTCTTTAAATTCAACCAGTCTTTTCTATATCACAACTCGCTTTCTGGTACTGAATGACTTTGCACCAAGACACATGCTTGGAACCATTAGAAAAGTCTTTGTGTAATACAGTAAATATTCAGATTGAAAATTCCACAAACTCAACAGAAAGCACAGACTGAAAATCTGTCATTTATATATAACAGAAGAGGGCATGCAGGCATATAGACTTAAAATTCCTACCCATAAAGAACTTATAAATTAAAATAAATTTATACAAATCTTAATTATAAACATATCTCTTAGTTTACAGGGTTGTAATTGCAGATTCTGTATTTTAAAGAAAGAAAGGATCAAGGCCACATACTTCTTTCACTGCATTTAAAAACACAGCTGACTTCTATATCAAGCAAAAACTTGGGAATAGGGAAATACTAGCACTTTTAAAAAATAAGTCACCAGAAGGTGATATCCTAGTAGAATTTGCAGAAGTAGGATTGATCCTCATGACATCTTAGAGGTGTAACTAAGACTCTTTAAGGTGGTTTTCACTGGATATAAATTATGAAACTGACCTAACACTAACTGCAGTCTCAATAACCTTTCTGAATGATCTGATGGTTAAACCAAATTGCATTAAACCAAACTCAGAGTAGGAATGTGACAATTTGTAACAAAGTTCCAGTTATTTTGAGAGATCAAAAGTACTAAGAGCCGTCTCAGAGAGCAACATCCTTGATTGCTTTCAGTATATAAATGGTGGTGTAAAACATAAACAAAGACCTTTCACAGGAATGATGAGTTTGAAAAACAAATGACATTGCAAGGTGCTCTTTCCCACTAGAAAACTGAACAAGGGAAAGTTTTTATATAAATCCATTTTCATTTTCTGATGCCTAAACACATTTGTAAATGTGCAGTCAGAAAACCTAGGAAAATCTAGTCTAATACCCAGTGTGGAGAAGCCAAAGCTGCAAACTACCAGCTTTGGATTACCTCAAAATGTACTCTGATCAAATGCACATCTTCTTCAAGATACACTCTAGAGAAGGTTACACTGAAGAAAAAACAAACAAACAAACAAACATTTAACAAACCAAGGAAAACTCCTGGAGTATCTCCCTTTAATACCTTTGTGTGTTTTTTCAGACTTGATTGATCTTTAAATTTCTTATTTCTCTCTCTTTAGTCTGCCACTGCTGAGGCAATTATCACAGGCCAGTCCCTCTGCAGATGTTAGAAGGACTGCCTTTGACCCATCAGTGCATTTATAGCTGCTAACTAGCCTCCCTAGGTTGGAAAGTAGAGAACTTGCCAAGTTACTCAGACATCTGGAGGGGTTTGGGCTCCTATTTGCTTGGACAAAGCACGAAGATGACTGTAATGGAAAGAGTCTGTACAGTGAAAATCTCTTTGGCAATGGAATTCAAGATCACTCTCCTCAGCAAAAGCATATAATATCTCTTAGGCTAACCAATTGGCTTCCCTGCACCAACCCAGTGGAGCCATTCTCCCTCTTCTCACATCATTATCCACTGCTTCCAATGCTCTGCCCAGTTGTAGTGCCAGGTGAGCTCTTCCTTAGCCTGGCAGACATCATTATAAATGAAGGAAGACAGAGCACAGCCTATACCACCTTGGGTTGTTTGTTTGCGCAGCATCTGTGAAGAACATTTACAGAGCCTTGGGTGGCATGGTTTAGTGGGAGGTGTCCCTGCCCATGGCAGGGGGGTTGGAACGAGATGATCTTAAGGTCCTTTCCAACCCTAACTATTCTACAATTCTATGATTAAATGAGCACTCCTAGCCCATGGGCACTGACAGAACAGAAAACCAGAATGAGTTACTGGGCAGATATGTTTTTCCTGTGAGACTGGAACCTTTTGCATAAATTGCAAATGTAGTATGGGAAGCCAGAAAGCACATCATTACCCTAGGACTATGTGAAAACTGAGAATGCTAATGTGAGACAATGAGTAAGGTTCAACCTCAGGAATGTTTCCTGCCTGTGTCCTTGTTTTTTCTTCCATCATTAACATTTCAGTGTTGTTCTTAATCATCTTAATTCTCCTCTGCCATACTAAGCACTACAAACAGCTTCTGTGAAGTTTTGCCACTGCTTGTGACTGGACGTCCAAAGAGACTCAGTTCTTGGAGTAGGTCCTAGAGAGCCTGGGAACCAAGGAAAGTCATGTTCTTCTCCATCTTACCTTAGTTAATAGGGGTACACAGTCAAGCTACCAAACTGGCTCACAGTCAAGTGCCAATACCTTGTTGCCAAATGGCGATAACTGACTCTTCTTCTAGGGAAAGGTAGTGTGCATCTGTGGGATTACTGTTATATTGAACTGATTTGTGGTTTTCTCAGCTGGGCTGTGGTCATGCACCAAATGAAAACAGCTCATAGCTGTGAATGGTTAAGTCCTGTCTTCCCTGGATATATCCTTGGGCCATGTTATAACCTTCCTTCATGTCCTCTATCTTAATCTGGTACTAATTGCTAACTGTCTACAACTGTGTTGCATCAAAAAGACAGTGATTTAAGGATTCACTTGAAGGAAGAAACAAATAGGGTGACCAAAGACATCATTTTTAACACAGTGATTGGTTGTACTGCTGTAGCAGCAGAATCTGAAATACCTGTGAAGTGTTCAACCTTATCTTCATATGTGAAGATGTTTCTTACATTGAAAAAAAAAAAACAAACCACAATGTTTTGACCAGGTTAAAATTATTTTTGCATCTTGTGAATCCTTACCAACGATATCAATAGCAGGTAGGAAAGAAGGGACTAAAACTAAAGATAAATGAGGATTTATTTAATTTATCCATGACAGCAGAATGACAGCAGACATCATCTCTTGAAAGAACATTTGTTATAGATTCTTTATAGAATTAAGGGAAGGCTAAAAATTGTTCTCATACATTAATCTTTTGTGAAAAGATCTAAGCTGTGAGAATTGTTGTTCTGATGTGATGGGACTGTTAGTCTTCATTATGTATATATGGCTTGGATGGTGCTATGAGGTGGATTGGAAACGTCTAGGGAGATTATAACTGACAATATTTTAATGACCGTCCAACACTGAAGAAGACTGAAAGAGCCATTAGATTATTTTCTTTTCTAAAATTTGTTTTACCTTTGATGGGTTATTTTCACTTTTTCTGATAGTAATACAAAAAAAAAACAATTCACTGTCCAAATGCTATTCCAAATAATCTTGCTACAGCAAAGCAAATAGCTGTAAATTACATTGCAAAACTTTTTTTTTACTTCTTATACCCATAAGAAGTCAAAAACAGTGAAGACATTAGGTCCATCCCATAAGATGTAGTTACATAGTGCTTCCCTTTCATATGACTGTTACACCTTTGTAACTGTACCTCTGAAAATTCAAGCTTCACCGAAGGCTTTACTGCTGAGTTAGGCCTCAGCTTGTCTGGAGCACAACACTGACAGAACTTGACACCACTGTTCTCTGAACTTGCTCAATAGATAGATACAACTTGAAGTCAGAAATCATTTCCTCTACTACGGTATTTTTTTGTTTTCCCAGTTAAATCCATTATGAATTTTACCTCCATTTCACACTAGGCACACATAAAAAAAATTCCTGTCCTTGCTAGAGCTAGCTTGTCTTAAAATTGTAGAGTCTGTGCTTCCGCTATCTCTCTGGAAGCCGTATGGCATAGATAATATTGTTGACCTGTTTAATGCTGTTAAATGGTCCCTCACAGTCTGTTTACAGTTTTCCTCCCAAGCTGGGATCAGAACTATGACCCTTTGAACCACCTCATATGTCTAAGCCTTAACTTGTCAATCATACCAGATTTTCTGCTTTTGCTGTGTTTCAGCAAGGTTATTATGGTGTACTAAGGCCATAAACCCACTTACTCTCTTGTGGAAGTCCAGCACATATGGTACTACTGACTCGCCTGGTGCTTCCAGCATGATTTTCTGCTTGTCCCTCACAAGATCAAGGAGCTCTCTCACCCTCCTGCAAACAAGAGCATGTAAGGCGTAAGCCCCATGGTCTCTTCTCAGACCCTTTGACATGCAAGCAGAGATTACTATAGTTATTTGTCTTTTTATCCCTACTTTTGGCTGTATAGGTCTCAACGTGACTTTGGCTGTCCAAGCAGACCTTACAAACTCCCTCCCCATTATCTTGTCCTCACATTACTACTAATAATATAGGAAGATCTAGAAACTTTAGTCTCAAAATCACTTTCAGAGTACTTTGAGGATACTCAAAAACATTTGTGTTTTGTTTGTACATTTCCTCATTAATTTTCTTCTTAATATCATTCTGTCTCAAAGGGCCATCCTGTCAGATGACTCTGTAATTCAGAATGTACTTAAGAAGATATCAAGTATTTTGTTTTGAAATACGATAGAAATGATTGAACAAAACAGCACCTAATATTATCTGTGATCAAAAATAGATTAAATGGGAAGCAGGAGAGTATACAAATTGGTAAAGAGGACAAATAAGCTTTTAGCCGGTTACTTGCTTTGTCTCTAACAGTGGGCGGTACCAGATGAGGGAGAGGACATTTTAAGACACTGTATGTATAATTATTAAATTTTACTCATACAAAGCTTTTTTATACCCCCTATCATAATATTCTCTGAGGAAGGAATGTCTTACTTTCTACCTGGGTTTCTTTTTTTATTTTTTTTCTTTTATTATTATTTCTTTTAATAAATTTTATCACAACTGAAGAAGCAACCTTACTTGTAGCTTTGAAAGACTTTTTAGGTGGAAAGTTAGAATCATAGAATCATAGAATAGTTAGGGTTGGAAAGGACCTTAAGATCATCAAGTTCCAACCCCCCTGCCACGGGCAGGGACACCTCACACTAAACCACGTCACCCAAGGCCTCGTCCAGCCTGGTCTTGAACACTGCCAGGGATGGAGCATTCACAACTTCTTTGGGCAACTCATTCCAGTGCCTCACCACCCTAACAGGAAAGTGCCTCACCACCCTAACCTGGGTCAGAGCAATCCCAGGCACAGCTACAGGTTGGGCAGAGAAGAGATTCAGAGCAGCCCTGCGGAGAAGGACTTGGGGGTATTGGTTGATGAGAAAATGAACATGAGCTGGCAGTGTGTGCTTGCAGCCCAGAAAGCCAACCGTATCCTGGGCTGCATCAAAAGGAGTGTGACCAGCAGGTCAAAGGAGGTGATCCTGCCCCTTTACTCTGCTCTTGTGAGACCTCACTGGGAGTATTGTGTGCAGTTCTGGTGTCCTCAACATAAAAAGGACATGGAACTGTTGGAACATGTCCAGAGGAGGGCCATGAGGATGATCAGGGGGCTGGAGCCCCTCCTGTATGAAGATAGGCTGAGAAAGTTGGGGCTGTTCAGCCTGGAGAAGAGAAGGCTGCGTGGAGACCTCATAGCAGCCTTTCAGTATCTGAAGGAGGCCTACTGGGATGCTGGGGAGGGACTCTTCATTAGGGACTGTAGAGATAGGACAAGGGGTAACGGGTTAAAACTTAAACAGGGGAAGTTTAGATTGGATAGAAGGAGGAAATTCTTTCCTGTTAGGGTGGTGAGGCACTGGAATAGGTTGCCCAAAGAAGTTGTGAATGCTCCATCCCTGGCAGCGTTCAAGATCAGGCTGGACGAGGCCTTGGGTGGTATGGTTTAGTGTGAGGTGTCCCTGCCCGTGGCAGGGGGGTTGGAACTTGATGATCTTAAGGTCCTTTCCAACCCTAACTATTCTATGATTCTATGATTCTATGTTGGAGTTGTGAACAAACATGCTATCCTACGCATGAGGTTTTTTCAAACTTGTGAGGGTCTCCATTCTAAATACCAGCTATATTTAACTTTATTTCTATATTTTTCCTTTAATGCAAGATGCATTTTATTTTTCTTAAAAGTCTTTTAAGTCTCTGTTTTGTACAGGTGCTTAGGAAGAGTTACATCAATACTTTTAATCTTCTAATTGTGTAGCTTAATTTTGCATCTGGAATTTTTACCATGCAATAATCAAAAGATACTTTTAAGGAGATCTTATTCAGTATGAAATCAGACTGACATGGTAACATTTGGATTAATGATTTTTTTGTTAATTTTAGAACACTTACCTTCCAAAGTAATTTAATGTTTCTACGTTTGTTGATATTGCTTTTTCATGTGTCAACTGTGACATGCATTTTCACAACAGATGGATTTGTGTCATTATTTTAAAAATTACTTCACCTAGACAGGTGTTTCCTGTATATGTTTGACATGAAACTAAACATTGCTCTAGATGTTTTGTTTGTAGCTATTGTGGTTTAAACCCAGTCAGGTAAGTCGTTCACTCACTCCCCCCCTTCTTTCCCTCCCCCTGCTACCAGAGGGACAGAGAGGAGAATCAAAAAGAATGCAACTCCCACGGGTTGAGATAAGAACAGTTTAGTAACTAAGGTATGACACAAATCACTACTGCTACCACCAGTAATAATAATGGTAAAGGAAGTAACAAGGGAAGAGAATACGACATCTCACCACCAGCCGACCAATAACTTGGCCCCCCAGGCCCAACCAAGCACCAACCCATACCTCCTCCAGCCCTGCAGTCTCCCAGCCCTTCCGGCTAACTCCCAGTTACATCCTGGGCATGACGTGCTGTGGTATGGAATACCTCTTTGGTCAGTTTGGGTCAGGTGTCCTGTCTCTGCTTCCTCCTGGCTTCCCCTCCTCCCTGGCAGAGCATGAGGCTCACAAAGAGCTTGGCCAAACCAAAACATCGCTATCAGCTCTGTTCCCAGGCTGAAAGTCAAAACACTGCACTGCACCAGCCTACCAAGAAGGAGAAACATGACGGCTACTGCTGAACCCAGGACATTATCCACCCCTTATTCCATACCATTCACGTCATGCTCAGATCCCACATTTTCAATATACCATCACTCTTATCTAAGTGCATGGACCAGTAGCTATAAAGCTGCTGAGTCCATCTGGTCCATGATGTCTGGCTCCATCTCTTGTAACAGTCTTCCAGAGCAGGAGAGACTGTGTGCAGTGTTCACACCAGTGAATAATCTGGGCAATAGTGTCCATTGCTAAATCCACCCCTCGATCATGAGTCCATCTCTATGTTGCATCTCTGCTCTGATGGCCTGAAGTGCCATGGGCCCACCAGGCTCAAAATAATTCACTGTCCCCTTGAGCAGTTTCTGCAGCTTGTTGCTGGGGACTCCATACAGCTGCCTTCCATCTCCGATGCTTCCTAAGCACTGGAGGGGCCCAGTGGACTAGATACTTGCCCATACTGTCCCACACACCCTGCCACTCATGACTGTACAGCCTTGGGGAAAATCTCTCGGTCCCCCTGTATCGTCGTCTAACCCCAGACAAGACCCAAACCTGACTCTGCTTAACTTTTGAGATCAGACAAAATGGCTGTCGGTTGCTGCGTGGTCTCCTGCATCCTCCTGGGGCTCGGCGGGCGGCTGCCGGGGAATGCTCTCGGCCGTCGCGGGGCTGGGCTCCTCCGCGGGGCTCGGCTCCTCCGCCGCCTTCTCCCGCTGCTCGGCAGCCACCTCCTTCCGCTCCTCGACCGCCCCGGCCTCCTCCACCGGCAGCCGTCCCCGCACGGCCTCCAGCCCCGCTCCCGCCGCCGGTTGCTCCCCGGGGCCGCTCTCCCGGGCCGGTTCGGCTGCCGCCGGCTCCCGGGGCCGCTCCCCCTCGGCTCCCCGCAGCCTCACAAAGACGGAGGCGAGGACGAGGGCCAGGACGGTGAAGAGCAGCCGGACGGGCAGGTACAAGTCCACGGCCACGTCCGTCCCGCCCTGCTGCTGGAGCCCGCCCGTATTACAAGTCATTGTCATAAGGTACAGTGAGACAAGAACCTTGGCCCAAGCCCCACACTTGATAAACACTAACACAGCAAATACCGGCTCTAAGTAATGTACTACATTCTGAAGCTGTGAGATCAAGAGGAACAACTCTGAGAGCCAATAAATCAGCATTGTGATGAGTGACTATTAATCCGGTCAGATCTGTCGTTATCTCAATCTTTCGTGCCCCACATTGGGTGCCAAAAGGAACTGTCATGGTTTAAACCCAGTCAGGTAAGTCGTTCACTCACTCCCCCCCTTCTTTCCCTCCCCCTACTCCCAGAGGGACAGAGAGGAGAATCGAAAAGAATGCAACTCCCACGGGTTGAGATAAGAACAGTTTAGTAACTAAGGTATAACACAGATCACTACTGCTACCACCAGTAATAATAATGATAAAGGAAATAACAAGGGAAGAGAATACGACATCTCACCACCAGCCGACCAATAACTTGACCCCCCAAGGCCTGACCAAGCACCAACCCATACCTCCTCCAGCCCTGCAGTCTCCCAGCCCTTCCGGCTAACTCCCAGTTACATCCTGGGCATGACGTGCTGTGGTATGGAATACCTCTTTGGTCAGTTTGGGTCAGGTGTCCTGTCTCTGCTTCCTCCCGGCTTCCCCTCCTCCCTGGCAGAGCATGAGCCTCACAAGGTCCTTGGCCAAACCAAAACATCGCTATCAGCTCTGTTCCCAGGCCAAAAGTCAAAAACCCTGCACTGCACCAGCTACCAAGAAGGAGAAACATGACGGCTACTGCTGAACTCAGGACAGTAGCAAAGACAGTTAATTTTATTAGAACATTAAATCACAGATCAACAGCGTAATAGAAGTGCAGTCTATGTGAAACAGATATTTAACAGAACCTCCTAATGTAGAAGAATCTATTTATGGGAGTAAGGTACACAGTTTTATAGGTGATTCCCATAAATGTATTGACAGGGCATGCTACATTTTTCCAAATTTAGCCTTAAAGTCATGTTATTCACTTACTTAAAAAACTTTTCACATATATTAGTTATTTTTTATTGGAGGATATTGATAGCATATACTCTTCTCAGTGTTTGCCCACATATGTACCAGGTCATGAACCTAAGTTAGAATTTAAAACCAGTGTATGAGGAATTATAAGAGGTGCCTTATCTCTGAGTGTTGGCAGTCCTAGACTGTTTTAGTGTTTGGTGTCCTTCCATTAATCTAGAGTTGCATAAATTCACAAGTAATTGCACTGCTTGCAATGCATGGACTAAGATCTTTTATGTCAAACTTAAATATCATTACATGCCTAGCTATTCTTCCATTAAGATTAGCTATAGATTTCCCATTAATTATTACATCAGATTTAGTCATCATTAATAAATTATATGTCTGTGTTCTGTCACAGACTGCTTGGGCCTAATGAAACAAGTGAATAAAAAGCTTGAATGTAGCCCTGGTGATTCCAGTGTAAATGTAAAAATATTCATAATTTTTTACTTTTAAATATTATTTTATGTACATGGACTAATAACAACTTAAACCCCTGTGATGATTGATGTTTTTTGTTGGCCCATCACCTCCTTGTATAGAAGTTTGTTTTAATGAGTTTCTCTAATGAATATTTTATATTGATACTTGGATGAATGGCATATGGTAAATGCAAGGTAAATTACAGCTCTTTAAATAAATATTTTTCATAAATTATTTATTTTGTGATGCCTGTATTGGTTAGATGTCATGTCAGATGAAGACTGGAATTATTTACTCTAATACTTATTTGAGAGTTGAAAAAGTAAAAGACTTTTAATTATTAACAAGCTTCCAATATACTCATGTAATTTATGGGAAACTACCATAAATTGTGTAATATTTCAATTTTGTGAGGACAGGTTTTTTTTTGTATCATGCAAACTAGAATAATCTCTTGTGTCTTTACAGGAACTTTTATTTATTCATACCAAAAATATTGTGCTGTTCCTGCTAAAACCTATTTTGATGAATTTCTGGCTTCTGAAGAATTACAGAATCATGGAATCAGTGTTCTTGTAAACTGTCATTATTTCCATTATAAGTTCCTGTTTATTTTTTAATGGTCCCAAAAATTAAAGTTAAAAATCAGCAAGAACATATGTAACAGACTGAGCACCCTGGCTTTGTGTTGGAGTCCATGACTCCTAGAAATGAAGTTTCAGAACATAGCTATTTCAATCCTTAATGACCCAGTTCTAGATTCTCTCTGAATTATTCCCACTGTTATTATGGCCACTGAAATTACAGAAAGCTGAGGGCATTTTAGCATATTTCATAATTGAAACATTTTTTTTCAGATATGCCAATGCCTACCATACGAGAACAAACCACACCTACAAGACAGCCACTGGAACACAAAACTGCACAGTGTTTAGAGACTGTAATCTTTAAACGTGCCTTATTAGAGATGAATACAGTTTATATATGCTCACCTAAAGGTAACTGGCCAAAAATGGGAGATTTAAACTTTAGCTATCACCTACTATAAATATTTCTTGAATACTAGGAACTAATTTCATGAATAATATAGTCCACATCCTTTCTCAAATAGAGAGAGTCCTCAAAAACTGCATAAATCACATCTATTTTCAAGAGATTTTTGTATGTCTTTAAATTCGTTATTCAGGGCATATATACTCATACATCACTGCTTTTAAAGAAGTCTTTAAGGAATAGTCTATGAAAATGGTACATAGTGGATATTGATGATACAAACTAAGCAAAAGTGTTAAGGACTCAATGATCCTAAAGGTCTTTTCCAACCTAAATGATTCTACGATTCTATGTCATGCAGTAGCACTCTGATTGAGCTAAATGGCATGTTGCACTGGTTTCTCAATTGAGTTGAGTCTTAATCTATTGGCCAGTTCAAAACTGAACTGGTTTATTATGCCTTACAAGTTTCCTCAAGGAAAACTAGTGTTCATTTGCTAGGGAAACTTCTGTTACAACTGATATTTCAAGTTGACTCAAGTAGCTTCTCAGTAACTATATTGAAGATAGTGGGTGCACTTCCTGTACATTTGGACCCCTGCATCATGCCATACTGGATTATAAATCGTGTAGCCAAGAAAGCCAACAGCATCCTAGCCTGTATCAGAAATAGTGTGACCAGCAGGACTAGGGAAATAATGACCCCCCTGTACTTGGCACTGGTGAGGCTGCACCTCAAATACTGTGTTCAGTTCTGGGCCCCTCACTATGAGAGAGATACTGAGTTGCTGGAGCAGGTTCAAAGAAGGGCAACAGAGCTGGTAAGTGGTCTAGAGCATAAGTCTGACGAGGAATGTCTGAGGGAACTGGTGTTGTTTAGTCTGGAGAAAATCTCAGAGGAGATAATATCATTCTACAATTACTTGAAAGGAGGATGAAGGAAGATAGAGTAAGGAGGTGGCTGCTCTCTTCTCCTAAGTAAGAAGTGACAGGACAAGAGATAATAGCCTCAAGCTGCACCAAGGGAGGTTTAGACTGGATACTAGGAAAAATTTCTTCACAGAGAGGGTGATCAGGTATTTGAACAGGCTTCCCAGGGAAGTGGTGGAATCACCTTTCCTGGAAGTGTTCAAAAACCACATAGACAAGGCCCTTAGTGATATGATTTAGTGGTGGACTTGGCAGTCCTGGGGTCATGGTTGGACTTGATGATCTTAAAGGTCTTTTCCACCCTAACTGATTCTATGATTCTATGGTTTTAAGCATCTTTTAATAGTATTTGTCTTAGTTTTCTTCCAATGCTTCAGCTACAGTCCTGTGTGATTTAACAGGACTAATATCATAAAATAATAGCATTTTTTCTTAGCTTAGCTCCACTCCAGAAAATAACAGAAACTCAGAACTCATTGAAATTCCCAGTTACAAATAAATCAGAGGAGTTAAGTGCATTTTAGTCAATTTCTTTTTTTATTTCACATGAACACCAACTCTGTAAAATAATTGTTGCAGACAATAGGCCATTCTTTCAGTCCAACACCAAAGCATTTATCCAAAACAGTAGTTCTCCTTTTTCAACAAATCAACACTAGTCAGAGACCAAAGCAAAAAAGCAAAAACTCTTGTAGTATTTTTGGAACTTCCTTTACCTAGACCATTAAAACCCAAGAGAATAAGGCATATTATATTTTTCCAAGACTGAACATTTGCTCATATCTTAAAGAAATAAAAAAAACATATATCTAAAATACATGGATTATTGCTGTGATGATATTGGTTTGAATACTTGCCTTATAAACTATCCAAAGAAATTGTACACTTCATAAATTAAGGCTGTCAAATTCAGGCATCCATTCATATGGAAATCACACATAAGCTGGGTTTTCTGTTTTGTTTCTTGTCATTTAGGTTTTTCATTACTATACATCCTCTCCTGAGGAATCCTGACATGTATCTATGCCCAACCCCTTTCAAAAATTTCACCTCTTATTGGAAAATTCTGCTTCAAAATTCAACTATATTTTTCTGCTGATTGCAGGCTGATTCTTACAACCTGACTTCTTACTCTGTCTTTAGAAACCTCAGTAATGTTAGTAGCTTTATCTTTTCTAAAATGTTATTTTGTTTAAGTTTTCGATTTGTCTTCTCTTGTATTCTGCTAAGTAAAGAATCCTGTTCTGATAAGTACAAAAATCTCACGCATGACTGTGCATGTATAAGCTAGTGATGACTATGTGTTACAGGTCCCCCTCTGTGCTGGATCCACAGGAAATATATGTCTGTTATAGCCACAGCTACAGGGGACTGGTTTGTTTCCTCAAGCTGTAGTAGTTCATGCTGTTAGCTCTGGATGTGCCTGGTGTAATCTACAGCGAGTTATCTGAGATGGTATCTGTTACACAAGCGTGTAGATGTCCACACAAGCATGTTCAATGGACATTTCTGTTGCATAGTTCTGCAGAAGAGACTGAAGATCACAGAAGGCTTTGGGTGGAAAAGCAGTTGTGGAGGAAATAGGAGAAATTATTCTATCTCTTATTCTCCCAGGTGGAATGGGTCTGCAGATGCCATTCCATTCTGACACTCATTCTGGAGTATCTGTCTTTCCTCACTATCCACATGATCATGTGTTTGACCAGGAACACTTCAACATCCCAATATTTCTTAGAAATGAACTCTGTAGACAGTTTGTCATCAAAAGAAGGCTTTGCAGTAAAGCTGGTACCTCAGCTGGAAGCTATGCTGTCTCCAGAGCTAGGTGTGCTGTTGCTCAGACAGCTTTCTGTCCTGGTAAGCACTTGTAGTTTGCCACCAGGGGCTCTTAGTCTGTCAAACCTAAACTGTCAGTAGTGTTGGGAAGTACTTTTCACCAGAGTCAGAAGACACTATAGAGAGAGTGCAGACATAGTAAAGAGGTATGACAAGACAAGAAAAGGGGTGGAGGGTTAAAATATGGAAGTGTTCGTAGTCAGGAAAAAGGCTGAAATTGAAGGAGCAGGGAGTTTAAGTTGGAATTTGGAAGTCATGTGCACCTACCCCATTGTTATTTATGATTAATGACCTCCTTATGCTCTGGGGCCTTGAAACAGTCAAGCAACACTGCTAGAGGCCTTACAGCACACCATACCCTACACCTAATCATTACACATATGCCTATGGGAGCTAGATGTTAATGCTGATGAACTCAGAACACAGATATAGAGTCATGTTGAGAAATGCATGTTGCTGGTGACTTAGTATGTGTGCTTTTACCCATCAGGGTCAAGACAGTGCTCCTTGTAGAGTATGCTCTATATAAGGTCTTCATGGAGTTAGGAACCAGCAGAAGAGCCAAGGCGCATTGCTAAGGAGATGCCCTTGACTGACTATACATACACTTGTCATGTGTTTTAGGTTAATATAAGTGTATACATGCATGCACATTTGGTTTTACAATTAATCTAGGTATATCACAAACTGATATTTTGGATTGAAACTGAACAGATTAAGGCTTGAATCAGCATAAAATGATGTATTTTCACTTCTGTAAGCATAGCACTTTGTGCTATTAAATGTTGTAGCACTTTCATCTGTTTTTTTTTAATAAGGACCTGCTCTATTTTGTTCACTCATACCCTCTGCAAAGATAGGGTTACCTCATACTTAAAATGCATGATATGTATGTAGGATATGCTGTTGTCTAGAAGTTGCAGACAAAATAATGTAATTTCTCATATTCACAGTTACTGTGTCTGTGAATGAGAACCTGTAAAGAAATTGAAGTCCAGATTTCAAAGACCAGTATAGCACACTTTAGGGGAAAAAAAAATTCAAGCCCGTTTACCAGAACAGATGAAAGATTTATCAACAGAATTAGGAAACAGCTTTAGACATCATGTGATTATGCAGTTTCTGTATGAGTCAAAAATAGTTTTCACATTTAAGGGAATTAGCATTGGGACAAAAAACAAGGTTCAAATGTTGACTGTGAAGAGGAATTTTTTTAATTTTGCTTTTCTTTTGCGTGTTAATAGAACATGGCCACTATTCTCACAGCCACAGCTTCTTTTTCTTTTTTTCCTGCTTTTCTTTTTTTTTTTTTTTTTTCCCTGAGGGAATTTAATGAAAGACCACACCCAAAGTGCTTTTGTGCTGTCTGTCAGAAGGATTAGTATTACATATTGACAAGTGTCTTCTTACTCACTGGAAATGCTGATTCCTCTGGGTGTATTTATAAGATAAATATTTACCCATCTAGTACAATACCTTTTCCATTTTTAAGGGAGCTTTGTGCTATCAGTGGGGAAAGATGACTGAACATTAGATAACTGCACTCAGTACTCTTAAATTATGCACTTTACTTTTAAAAGAATATAGAAACGGTTTTAAAAAATGCGTCTGAGTTCAGCAGCAACCTTTGGACACCTCCAGACAGTATTTTAAGAACTCATTTGTTTGAGGGGTTTTTAATCTGGAGACACTGAAAAGTTACACCTGCTGTGATGTCGTCAATCACGCCAGGAGGAAAAATAGTGGCATGATTTGTTATCTGTTATTTCCCTTGCTGTGGTGACTGTGTCCCAGTGCCAGGTCTGTCCTTAAGGCCATCACTTATAGGGACCACTGTCTGTCAAAACCACAGCCAACTTTACGGGCTGCCTTTGTTGGAGCAGACAAATGAGTATGACCTTTAACAATAAAATAGGCACCTACTGAGAGAGATGAAACAGCAACTGAAATTAAGAACACCATATGGCCATTTCAAACACACGGGAAAGTTAGGAGTTGAACTGTAACTTAATTATAAGAGTAAATGTGGCTAGATGTTGTCAATAATGAAACAGACATGGTCAGAAATATCGATTAGCAATGAGAACGAAAACTTATTTCATCCAGGAATCATCCTGCATTTCATTAATTATGAATGGGATTGATGGGGTTCATAAAAAAATGCGGAAGATATTAAATTATAGCATTTAAAGGTTTATTGTTTTTCTTTAAGTACGGTGCAGATGTGTACAAATCGTTTATGAATATTCTAGAGTGAGGAAAAAAGATAAGAACATGCTAAACCTTTGATTTACACTAATAGGCACTTCAAAAGATCTTCAGAAAAGAGTCTCTACCTAGTTAGTGATTAGATGTAAGGTGGTCATTGATATTTTGCAGGGTTTCAAAGCACAGTCTGAGAGTTCCAGGCAATGCATTGTAAAGACCACAGCACAGTCTGTGGTTTGAAAGGCTCTTGTAACCCAGCCTGGCAAGTGGTCAGTGGAGACTATATTTTACAGAGCAACATAAATCAATCTTATTGAGCACTTTTCAGGTAATATAATATTCTGCCTATGACAATAATGAAATTAGCCTATGGATTTTGTTAAAATATTGAAATACCATTTGAATATTTAATGAAACATAGTACTCTATAGATATGCAGATTTTTGTGGTTTTCATAAAAAGAATATAATTGATTTTATGAAAAGGTACTTGAATATCATGAAGTTATTTTTTTTTTGTTCCTTTTGTTTACTTCCTTGTTTATATTCAGATAGACTAGACCAAGTGCTGAATGCCTTCAACTCCTTTTAAGGTCAATAGGAGTCGAGGACACTTAATAGAATGAAGGTGTTTAGTACCTCCAAGTCATTTGAAGCATTAATGTATTCATCACAATCTTTAAAACACCACTAAAGCTTTTTTTCCTTTCATTTTGTAAGAGCAATTGTTTTTATTTTAATCTGAGTATTTTCATTTTTTCCTTGTTATTTTTATCTGACTTATCGTCTGATTTCAATTCTTTTAGGAATGGTCTGTTTGCTGTGACTGGTTTCTGTGTTTGTTTGTTGCTTTGTGGTGTGGTTTTTTTTTTTTTCCTAGAAAGCATGTTTTATCTCATTTTCTCATGAAAACAAAAATCACTGTTTTTCCAGAAAAGAAAATCTCTGGAGATCTGAGTTCCAGTCTGAGAATCAGTTCAAGGTGAAATCTGCTTGGTTTTCTCAGTATAGCCCCCAGTATAGAGATGCACATCATAAAAAGTAACACAGAATTTTCTGTAATCAAAAGCTTTTGCCAATCTTAAAGGCCCAACTTTTTAAAAGGCCTAGAGTCTCAATTGTAATCATACTGTAGAGTGGTTATCCTTTCAGCTCAGGGTTAAAAAGATTTGACAAAGCACCATGGGGAAGCTTGGATTGCCCTTACCTACATTGTACCTAGCCTTGGGATAGATAAATACAGTCTCATTCTCTAATGCTACTGACTGCCTCCAGGAACACTAAATTTTAAGAGAGGAAAACATGAATCCTGTATTTCAAGAGAGGTGGAACTAAGCCATTGTTCACTCCCCTTAAAAAGGATATTCAGTGGCCAGTTCAGGTTGCCCTAGGGACACCTAAAGCTGCATTAAGTACTTCTGAAAATGAAAATCCACTGGGAACCCAATTCCAGTGTTTAAACCACAGCACGAGCAGTGGAGTTCCTAGCAGGGTTCACTTTTATATGTCTCTATAACCAGGTTCAAGACTTACTGTACGTGCAGTAAGGATCTGCTATTCCAGCTAACCTACAGAAGCACTATAAAGAGACGGCCCCTTAGAAAATAACTAACATGAAGAGAAAAAAAGCAAAAACTTATTTAACAGCATGATGACAAAGGCAGGAGAAATGGCAGCTATTTAAGAACTGGCAGATCAGTTTTACAAGGTTATGTATCTTATGCTTGACTAAGAATATTTTTAACACTGATTTTTGTTTTAATTGAGGAATGATAAGAAATCCAGGCTTGCTCCTGAGCTGTGTAATAAACAGAGCTGATGAAGGAAAGCTGTTCCATTTCAAAAGAACTGGGGGATTTCCAACATGTTTTTATTTCACCTTGGATACCCCAGGGGGTTATGGTTTTGAAACACTGTACATTCAGAATGACCAATGGCTGAAAATTATCACCTTAGCTAAAAAAAAAATAAACAATACTTCTCATTCATGGGTTACTTGATCGTTGAGGTCTCTGTGTCTGGATAAAACACTGGCAGCTTCAAGGCCTGCTAATATTTCAGTCATTATTTTGTGAATTAAAATAAATGTGGGTGCTGAAGTTCCTGCATTGTAAAAAATATCATAGATATGGGCCCATTTGCCTCATTGGTATGCTGAGAAACCCATAATGGGAATTGCTGTTACTATGATGGGAAAACAGAGCTGAACAGTCTCAGACGTCATTTTGTTATTTGACACTGTCTAACAATTTGAGACAGCTCACTACTTCAGCCCAATATGGAACCTTTATTTAAACATTTTTCTCTCTAGGTTTTGTGGCAGTTTCATTCACAAAACTGCATTGAACCAGAAAATTTTCTGCTGATAATATATAAACCTTATTCATTTGTATATCTGGATTCTTTCACCCATACTGGGTCTTTCATTCTGACCCTGTGATTCTCAAGCATAACCTGTCTATTAAAAAGCATTTCATAATTCCATCTGAAACTTCTCCTGTCTCTTTCTCTCTTAGTGACACTGAACAAGATCATCATCTTCCATTTTTCCTGAAACTCATGCCCGTAAACTGGCCATACTCACTACTTCCAACTTTGCTTTAGATTTTCCCCCCACTGTAAATTTATGTTATTTCTTATGTCTACCCCCCTAAAAAATAGACAAAAAACAAAAGGCAAAAAGAAACCTTCTCCAAGCTTTGTTTTGCTGTTCTTCTAAAAATCTGATGAATGCATTCTTGTCCAACTTGTAACCAAGGATGCTGAACTACACCTTCACAACAACACCCCTTCCTTCTTTGTTTCAATTAAACATAAGCTGTTATTGGTCTCAAAACTCTTTTCCTGGACTATCCCTTTCCTATCTGTCATCTCCTATTCAGTAATGAGAGATTAGCTTCTATTTCCCATCAGCCCATGATACTTGTTCTCATTACCTATTTGTTCCATTTTCTGCCATTTACTACTCCACCTATTCCTGCTATCTGGGAGATGCTTCCCCTAGCCATAAGTAACTTGAATGTCTTTGAAAGTTCTCTTTCAAAATTTTCAGCAATACAAACAAAAATGTGGAGAAAAGGCTGCAAGCATCCTAAGGTCATAGTCTATTATGCTGACAAATTCTCTCCCACATCCCCTTTTGTGTAAATCCTGAGTTCTGTTATAAGACCATTGGGTGAAGGGGAAGGCGCTGTTTTGCTATATGTTCATGTAGCACTCAGCACAACAGTGTTCTGGTCTATGATCTGGGCAGCCCAGTACCCTGCCAATGAAAATTTTATATATATATATATATAAACAGAGCACATGCTCCTCAGGCACAGACCACATGTGAGGTAAATAGGATTACATCCTGCAGGTTAAAACTAGCCTACTATGGTAATACAAAAATGTACACCAGCCACATGACCCAAGGGGATCTTCTCAACTGCCTCTTGATAACACAGGCTACAGAGTGGTTGTCTGACCAAAGGAGAACTAAGCCGTTCTTGAATTTCACACCTTAAAACATCAATGTTACTGAGGCAGGAGAAATTTCCCGTTAAATGATTCACAGACTTAATCCCTTTGATATTCGATTGGCTGACCACAACTTAGCACAGCATGCTGCTGGAATACATCTTTAACTCTGACTCCCAGAAAGATCTCATTCCCACTGGAATTCTGGTGCAGAGAACAGGATTAAAACCACATCTTACTGGGATGGGAAGAAGGTACGAGTGAGACCAGCAAGATCTGGTTTATAAACTTCTGTCTCTGACACATTTTAGAAGTCTTTCTTTGTCTTTGTCCTGGAAAAAACTATTTAATTCCTTAATGTTTTATTTCTTCATCTGTGAGTCAGTGATGATAGTTTTTAATTCTCTCTCCATGAGCCTTTGCTGTTTGTCAGGCTGCAAATTATTCAAAGTACAAGCTACAAGGCCCTGAATGCTTAACTGTCCTAAAATGAAGCCTCTATAATCTATCAGAATACATTTATTAGGAATATAAGTAGCACTGAACAAAAACATTTCATTCTTCTAAATATGGACACAGATTAGGGGGCACAGAAATGTGTCTGAGAAAAAAAAAATAAAAAACAAATCAACAAAAAAAAAAAAAAAAACAAAAAAAAACCCAAAAAACAACAAAACCAGAAATAAATCCCAAGAAGGAAAAAAATAACTAGCATTTACAGAATAACTGTGGGCACTTTCAACACTGTCAGTACTGAAAAAGAAGTTTTCCCTGTGTATTACCAGGGAATATGACATGAATACTACAAAGCTCAATTCTGCATAGAACTTCAAAGGAAATGTTCTTCTTTTTTTTTTTTAAGATTTCCTATGTGCCTGCTTCAGCTTTCAATAAAATCAAGGTGTTTTGCTGGCCACCATTAACTTGCTACAGAAATATGTATTATGAGCTACTTAAAAATCCCCCCTGAAAACATGGCTGAACTCCCCACTCTCCTGTGGACACAAATAAACCTGACTGTTAAAATAGAAAACCAAACAAATCCACCACTAGATAAAAACAAGGAGGCATAAGACTTTCAGAGCACTATCACATTTCACACTGACAAGGCTGTTAAATCCCTGTCAAAGCCCTCACTTGCCACTTTGTCAAACCCCAAGCCCCAGATGTGGAGCCATCCAGTCTAGTCCCTTCAGTCACAGAGACAATCCCTACAGTACACACAACGTTGGGTGGGGGGTGCTTCTCTTAACTGTGTTGCAGGGATGTGCTGCTGAGATCTGTTCCCATCCTTGGGAATTACAAGTTTACATGGCTGCCTGCAAGCTGAGACTGGTGCCTGCACCCCAGTAACAGAAGCAGGGAGGAGCCCTTGTACAACTGGGCTCTCACCTCACACACTAAGTAGCAATTAAGTGCATAAACTTTCAGCTGAGGCAGAAATCCAAATACAAGTACACACCGTTTCTCTTCCAGTCTTGGGAAGCAGCAAGCACCCCATTCACATGGATTCTATGCTGTTACCTGCCTTCTCCCAGAGCAAAAAAAGTTGAGCACTCACAGCTGGGAGATCGTACTGTTAGTTGCTGCTTCTCTGTTGACAGTAGGGTCCCGTGATATTGCAAGGTAACAGGTGCTTCTGTTAACATTATAATTTGCTACCTATCAACCGATATTGGTGCTGGCTTTCTGAGTGGTTTGGGACTTTGTTTCTCCTCCCTTCAACTTGCTCAGAGAATTTCAGTGGCCCCAAGAGCTCAGGTTAAGGATGCTGGTGTCTCCTAGCAGAGTGATACTCACTTGGTCTCTGGTTAGAGGCAGCAAGGTCCAAACATGGGAAAGAGGTAAAATGAGTCAGTACTTCCTGCTTCTCAGATTCCTGATACCTCACAGCTGAAATTGAGGTGCATGAGTGCAGCAGGCCAGTTTGTTTGCAGGCTTGAAGGCAAAGTCGCTTTCCCAGGTAATACAACCAAAATCCATACAGCTACTATTAATATAATGGAAGATTCTAAAAACACTGACTGAATAAATATATGTGCCTGTATAATTAATCATTTTCTCTACAACGTGACAAGCAATGAGAGGATTTACATGGGTTTTTCTTTAATACCATTTCTGTCAGAGAGACCACAAATTTCACCATCACTGCAGAATATTCCTGCAATCCTGTCATATTCTGTCTTATAGCCTATATTACTTTCAACATTAATATTGAGACAATAGACCGGTTTCTGTCATTCTTCATCTAACTGAAACAAAGGTAATTATTAAAATATATCTGTGTGAAGATAAAATCTTATATTGCACAACCTAGTGATGGGCTATATAAACTGGATGGAAAGGTTTCCCATAAATATTACATCATTTTCCCTTTGTAAATAGATAAAACCACTTTGCAAACCATACTGGGTTTAGATGGTCAAAGAAGACAAAGGGACAATATCACAGTCATTGGTAGAGCTGGAAACAGAAATCTGACTCTGTTTTATATCCATTTGAGTTTATAACAACTTCTTTGATCATTTCAATCCAAGGGTAGCATACACATATTTTACTCTTTAGCTGGGGAAAATGTCTCTGAACTATGCCTTTTGTGGTACTGCTGAGCAAAGAGAAACAGCCAAGGAAGGTAGGCACCTAAATCTGTGCCTCCTTTGCAAGTACTCTCTGAACTTCTTTTGTCATCTACCTCTCCAAAGGCAAACAAGCAAAAAGAATAAAAGACAAAACTGCTAAATTTCATAATAAGCCAAGTATATTCATCTTAGTTTCTTTGGTCTTGTGACTAGTTCAGTCTTGTTAATCAAGCACACCCTGCCTCAGGTCATGTACTGAAGCCGTATATCATAAACTGAAATGTCTGAAGATGTAGACAAAGAGGGTTTGAAACCATATGGACAAAATTCCCTTTAGACAAGCCAAGGAATGCTTCCATATCTGTATGTGTTGGTCAGATAGAGTTGAAGTTTTTTAGTGATGTCAACTGTCATTTCACTAAGGGCACTGTTGATATATTTTAGGAATACTGAAGTCTAATACTCTAAATTTTAATTATCTTTGCTTTCTTTGAGCATCCTTATATCTTTTCTCAGAAAATCCTTAGGTAACAAAGAAACCCTATACTTGGATGCAAAATATTTCTCATATTTTCAGTGTGTTAGAAAGAACAACTGCTTTTGATATAAACCCTATTGACCTCAGCACTTTTGAGTTTCAGAGATATTTATCTTAACATGTCTAGAAGTCAGCGCCAATGTAACATCTTTCCTCCATGGAAAAAGCAAAGCATGGAAGTTTGGGACAGAAAAAGCAGAGTCCACTGCAAACTGCTACTGCTTTTGTCTGTATTATATCACCAGGTTCTTACACCTAGAACAACACACTACTCCTGTATCAAACAAATGCAAAAACTGTTCCCTATCTCAATCTTTCCCAAGCATTTCTATTCAATGATTATAACAGTTTTGGGTGGAAGAGCAGCGACAGTCTGTGATAGCAACTGTAGCCTGTATCTGACCACTACCATGCCTGTGGCTTGGGTCAGAATGGTGGAAAATTACTAAAGTTGTCAAACAGAGGATATTAACTAATGACAGAACATTTTAGAAATGCTGTTATGGTAATTTCTTTAGGTGTCCAGAAGTGTTTGTGTAGGATGCCATTTATGATCATATTTACTAAGGCAGAAAAGGTGGAGGAAAGATATGAATGCTCTGGGTAGAGATCGCAATGAAAGACAGTTCAAAAGCATGTGTAGAGAAATAAAGTCATGAAAGTATTTAAGAGAGAAAAAAGCATGGAAAGACATCATTTGAGCCTTATTGTTACTGCTCAGCTGATAGAAGAAAATAAAACAAACACAAACAACCTGAAAAGAAAACAAGAATGCAGAGGACTGAATAACAGGTGCTTTTAATTTATTTATGACCAAGAGAAGAATATCAACTGGACTCACAAGTATAGCCTATGTGTCATGTACAGACTAGATATCAAATTTACATGATTTAGAATGTGCCAGCTGACAAACAGTGGTGTAGATTTTTTTCCCTCATATTTCCAATTAGTTCAGTCTGAACAGTGGGATTAAAATTTGACAGTGTTCTACATCTTCCAAATCACACCATGAGGGTTTTTTTCATATATTCCGATTCGACTTTTCTGTGTGTCAAAGAAGATTTTGTTAGCTATCTCTGATTTTGCTTCCAAGAATAGAAAGCTGGTAGTAGTTAGTTGCAAATGTACAATGGTTGGTTGCATTACATCTGTCGCTACTAGAAGCATAAATTGTATTCTTGCAAGGAAGCACTTATCCTTTTGGTCTTCCCAATAATAATATTCTTTATGAAAGAGCATTAATAAGGAATGTCTTCTATCCTCTTCAGAAACCAAGGATTCCTACCAGACAAGGAAGATATTTCTCACTGCTAAACTGAGATGATTCAAGCCTAGCATCGCAGACTAGACAGTGATGTGCAACTTCTTGTCTATGGAATACACTGAAACAGCATTACCAATGGTGAAGTTTGTGCTCTATTGAGATTAAGGTCTTTAAGGAGAATATAGTATGTCCTTTCACTGGGCATAGGAAAATTATTCAGGTCCTATATGTTTAAGCTATGCTTTTTATGTCCCTGTTCCAAATATGGACTTGCACAGCTATATCAGCTAAATCAAAAATCTGCATTTCATTTCATACCACAAGACTTGGAAAATGTGTAACTACTCACCTTAAAAGACAAGTTCACGTACAAGATCTTGAAAACTGTTTGACAACAGAAGGTCAGGTGTGACATATATTTGACATCCTAAAACCTCAAACAAATAAAACTTTGAGGTCAAGCAAAGGTAAAATCAGAATAACCCTCTTGAGATTTTGATTGTGTATGATAGGACTACAAATAAACTTTAATTCCCCGGCTCCTAACATGTCTGAACTTGACTGAAAGCTAAAGAGAAAGCTTATCTACTGATTTTCACATGTAAGCTAAATGGTAAAATAACCTTGACTCATTAAAGATGTCAGTGTTGTAGATGATTTGGATATCTCTGTCATTTGAAAATAACATGGATAATTTACTCAAGTTGAATTATTCTTAAGTAATTTGCAATGCTGCAAAGCTTCAGATTTTTCACCTTCACAATTACTCAGAATACTTTAGCATTAATCACAATATTCAGTGGTGGAAAAAAATACTAGTCTATTGAATCTGTAAAAAGAGTAATATTTCTTTTTGCACTCACAAGTTTTACAGTGGGTTGCTTATTGAGATTTTACCAGTGTGTACACAAAGAAATTGTTAGGAATAGATGATTCAAAATTGCAAATTATTTTGCAAATAATAGGACTGTTGTAAAATACCCAAAATGCCTTATGAAAGAGCATCAGTGCTTGCGCATGTGTAGTATAAATATTATCTATATAACCTGACACATCTAGTCTGTGAGGAGACTAAGATTTTATTTCTAATTGTTTTTTTTATTACTATCAAATAAAAAAGCTCCTTTCATAAAAAAATTATTAAGGCTCTTTCACCAGAAATGCTGTGGTCTGGGATTGCACCTTTTCCTAGGGAAAGTTGTTATCTCTTTTCTTACAGAGAAAGAATTAATCTTTTTCCATGTTTGGCAGAATTATTTTAGCTATGCTTCTTGATCTGTTTAGCTTCTAAAAGGATACAAGAGAGTCAGCCAATAATAATAATAAAAAAATATTGCTCAGAATGCATGGGATAACAAAACATTAGGCTTCATGCTAAAGAAAGTTGCCTTATGAGAAAAAATACGTGTTCACACATACATCAGGTATCGCACTGGCATTCAGAATGTACATAAGTAAAATTTTGGTTAATTTACAATTTTCAATGGATAGAAGTGTTCCTTGTCCTAAGACTTTAGGGCAGCTTATTCACTTGAAGTGGAAGAATAATGTTGCCTTAAATATGAACACAATATTGAGAGTGGGTGGGCTTCTTCAACAGGAACTTTGACATCCTAAACACAATATGATGTTTGTGCAACATTATCTTTGTATCTGGAGTATTTGTAATTTCTGTAGAATTTCAAGATTTATACAACAATACTGGAGAGTATTTGATGAGTTGAATGGACAAGGTCCTTCTGAGATTCTTAGTCTGCTTTCTAGCCTGTTTAGAGGCAGTTCTTGTCATGTCACCCATAAGATGATATTTTGAAGTGGTATGTCATAAGCACAGCCAAGACATCTGAACTTCAGCGTGCTTCAGAATCAGATTGCTGCTACATTGTATGCAGATGCTTCGTAGCTTCTTCCGATTTTCTCTTGTGTATTTGTATTGCAAAAAAAATATGTGAATTGCTGATGGATTAAAAAAAATCAAATGTAAATTAATTGCTCTTGGTTCTAAAATCCTTAAGGGTCTGTGTGCAGACTTTGGCTAAGAAAAGCAGGATTTCTTAGGAAAGGAGAAAAAAGGGGGAAGGAGCCTGGATGAATGTTCTACAGAGATATAAATGGGAGAACAGTGATTTTCAAAGGGAGATACATGATGAAAGAGTCTGGCTTAGGAAGCCATTGGGTGAAACTCAAGGCACATGTTAGGTAGAATTTGTGTCTATGTTCCTGCAAGTGCCTGAGTTATTTGGAACACTACAAATCTAGAAATGAATTTTTTTTTGCAGCTTGTGATGCTCCTAATTAAGTTATGCTGTGTTTACAGAGCTGTGTCCAGAGCTGTTTTCCTGTGCTTGAATTATGTTGGTTCTTTCCTAGGAATGACTGTCTGTTCAGTTAACATTTTGCTAAGGAAACTTCAATAGGAGTTTTAAGATTCTGCTCCATATAGAAAAGGGAATACTTGCAAAGAAATCCAGCATTGGTCAGAATCAGCTAAAAGCTCTGCAGGGTTCTTTTTCTTTGCCACCCCTAAGAATGAACCCAGGACAGAATCAAATCAGGAACAAAGTACAAAAGGAAGAATCAACCTGTCTGAAAGAAAAACAATGAAAATAATATCTTTATTTGGTAAAAAATAAAAAAAAACTTCAAGGTTTATTTTCTTATGAATTTCTACTGAATTAAAACGTAAGGTAGTGTCTGTGACCAGAGTCGGGAGATAAGTTGACTGAGCATTGACAGACACCACAAAAACTGGGTTAAAAGCTTGATGTTTTGAGGAGACATATTGTTCTTAGAACAAACATTATTGCAGTATGGTACAAACTACACTAGGGAAATCAGCTAGAAGAACTAGTGCTCTCTGAATACGTGGCAGCTTTGAAAAAGTTGGCAGGAGTGTATTTTTATGGAACAGTCACAGATCAGGCATTGAGGCATAGGACTATTTATGATGTGAAATTGTCATCTGTGAAAGCTTGCAGCCTGTGCACAAACACCCATGTGCACACAAGAACTTAGCTTTTGGAGGCTAGAGAATAGTCATATAAGCCATTGTTGTAACAGTAGGGATTATATTTTTAAAGTCACAAACAAAACACAACAATTTTGGAAGAAAACTTTGGGGTTTTATGTATGCATCTGAAGAAAGTGGTGGAGCAGCACCTGGGTCAAATTATAGATGGCAAAGACATATTTATACTTTAAAACAATGTTATGAGATATGATGTCTCATAATAATGGCTTTAAAACAATGTTATGCTTTTAGACTGGATATTAGGAAAAAATTTATTCACCGAAAGAGTTTTCAAACATTGGAACAGGCTTCTCAGAGAAGTGGTGCAATCACCATCCCTGGAAACGTTCAAAAAACATGTAGATGAGGCCCTTAGTAATATGGTTTAGTGGTAACGGTTGGACTTGATGATCTTAAAGATCTTTTCCGACGTAGTTGATTCTATGACTCTATGAGACACAAGTTTGCTGCAAAAATCTGCCTTCAGCAGAGATAATGTAGAATCTGTCAGCGTTCCTTCCTCTGGTTATATCTTCCCTGGGAAGATGAGCATGGTAAAAGAAGTGAGGAGCAGAGAATATAGTGTAAGGTAAAATGACACTAGGATAGCGGATGCATAATTCTGTTTGGTAGAATACATATTAAAAGGAACAGATGAATGTTTGAATATGAAATTGATTTTAAGTGTTTTATGAATTAAATATAATAGTTTAGCTTAATTTAAAACTAACATGTAATAGTTCATCTGCAGGAAGATATGGTTTAGTCAGAGTCTACAAAATCTTTCTTAATATTTCAAGTTGAGGACTTCCAAAACAAGAGACCACCACTGATACAAAAACATACATGTCCAGGAACTTATCTTGGTATACCACATATGATAGATCCAAACACAGAAGCATTTCTATTGAGCATTTATTAAAGAGATAAGATAATGATGCATAAGCAGAAATGTGTTTTACTTAAACTTGAAGAATTTTTCATACAAACATACAAGTAAAACTAACTGCTGAAACCAATATTGTAAGGGTAAAATGTGACAGAATACATAATGAGACACATTATGTCAGAAATCAGTTGGGTAATATATTACTCAAAGTCACAAAGCCCTTGGTACTTATGGATTTATGTTGTGCCTGCTACAAAGTTTTCATAGTGAGCATCTGACACAAAATATCTGTTCACACAAGGAAGCAGCATCAAGGGTTCCATAAGCATTCACCTATAGGAAAAATTGCTCATTAGAATGTAACAAACATGGTTATTTGATTGTCATTTTGTGCAGCCTGTTTTAAACCTATCTGATTTTCCTAAAGGCAATAGAGAAAATGTTTCATCAAAGATGGATAATTTGATATCAGACATCTGAAAGCACACCTCCTCCTGTAAGAAGCAAGGAGTTGGACTCAATTATCCTTATGGGTCCCTTGCAGCTATGATTCTATGATCATTTTTGATAAAGTGATTTTCTGACGTCAAAATTTACAAAAAGCAAATGCAGTGGTATTGGTGACCACTGTAATCTCTTATATTAAAGCAGCTGATTTTCTCAAATCTGCAAGAACTGTTGATAGGGTTAGCATGCGCATTTAACTCATGAAGCATTAACAAGTGAAAATATCAAGGATGGACTCATAGATATCAGTGAAATTAGAACTTGAGAGGAAAAAAAAGTTATATTGGATTTCTTGGCTTCAACCTGCTGTACGCACAACAATATAACATAATAATATATGATGGAAGGAAAAATAGGAAAGCAAATGGAAGTAGTTATAAGCTGCAAGTTAAAACCTCTTGGAGAAGCAAAGTAAAGCCAAAGGTTTCAATGAAATATCAATTGCCCATAGAATTAAAAATAGTAAGAGTACTTCAAAAAATCTTACTGGTAACACGTATAGGTTCACTGCTAGGTTCATTTGATCAAATACTGATGTATAAAACAGGAATGTTCAGCAGGTATTTCAGTTATTTCTGTGAAATAAAGCAGAGAGATGTATCTGTCTCATGTGATGCTGTTGTAATTGAAACTTTACCCTCTGTAACAAAGGTTTTTGCTGAAATTAAACATTTTAAGTTAACTGGCCAAGATACCTCACACTCAGGAACTACCCAGAATCACTCTAAACCATTAATGTTAAGCAGAAATGGAAAACAGGAAATTCCAAGGGACTTGAAGACTGTAAGCAATTTCCAAATATTTCAAAGGGTGCAGAAGATTAACCAAAGAGTTATTAACAGGACAGAATAGTGTTAATTTTAGGAAAAAAAATAATGTAAGCCATTACTCACATTGTAGGTAGAAACGTAAGTATAACAAGAGGCAAAAATATAGTCAATGGCACTTAGCATTGCTTTCCAAAAGACAACAATTGTCTTTAAATTGTATGGGGTTTTTGTTTGAGTCTTTTAATAGGATTAAAGACTTGAGTGATGAAAATATTCTGCAGGTAGGGGGGGAATTCTTCCAGCCAACTGACTTTTTACTAAAAGATATTATGGTTAAAAGGCTCGAGCTCTATGGGGTTAACAGGCCATACAAATTTGGCCTATAGACAGATCACAGAAATTAGCCAAGATATGACAAAAGGAGTTTTTCAGTCAGACTCTGAGTTTCAAATCTTGACTCAGTGTTAGCCAACCTCTTTATCAAGAATGTAGATGCCAATATCATATCTTTCCAGCTTGCAGATGGCACAAATGTTGGTGAGGTAGTAAATGATGAGGACATCTTACTTTTACAGTGTGACTTGAATGGGTTGTTAAAATGGATACAGTTTTGCAATTAAGATTACATCACAATAAAGCAAAATATATCAGAGACTGAAAAAGTAGATGCTGGTTAAAAGACTGGATAATACTGGGCAGCAGTAACTCAGTGTTAAAACATAATACTGAGTCAGTCAAAGACAACTGCTAATCCTGAGCTCTTTCTGCCTCAATGGCTCACACATCCCTTGATATGAAAATAAAGCTAATACCAGGTAGCATTTTCACTCTGTACATAGCACAGGAAAACTGTGAGTAGGATATGTATCCACCAGTACTTCAGGGAGCGCACAGAAAACAGTAAAGAGAGAAATTAAAAGAATACAAGAAGGCATTTGGGTGAGAAAGAAGAAATAGGTGTTAGGATCTTAGGGTTAAGGTTCCTCAATTACTTATTCTTAAAACAGAGTGGAGCATTAATCTCTCCCAGAATAACTCCAAAGTGTGATGGCAATTAAACATCAAAACATATGGTAGATTTACCTATGAACTCTTGGAGGCAAGATCATACATTTAAGAAACATGTACACCTCCAATCTATGAGTAAAGTTCACTGACTCTGTGGTCCATGCATTTCTCTGATGGTCCTTCATTGCTCTGGGTTCTGTGATTCCGGGTTAGGTGCTGTTATATTTGTAACTTCACAATGAGTTGGTAGTTTAAACCAAATCTATCCCTGGCTTTGAGCAAGCCACTGGTCGAAGTTCGGGAGGCTTCCACTCTCCCCAAAGCCACAGCCAGACAGTTGTTTTCTTCCTACCACATCCCCATATTCTCCAGCAGCCCCTTTCAGGAATTTTGGACTAAACATTAGGTGCCTTTTCACACATCTAGCTAATCAAACTTACAGACAGTTCCCCCTGTAAATCCTAACTCATCAGTCTCAGTGTAGAATCCTTGGGCTTTCCAGGCCCATATTTCTCATGTAGCTGCTGGCTTCCCAAGCTCCCTGCAATTTTTCTTTATATGTAACGTTAGATCCCTAGGCTCAGTGTAGGATTTCTTGTGTAACAATTTGGATTACAGACTGCATAAATGATTCCTTTTGGAGAGGAGAGTTTTCAGACAAAATTCTGTCCCTTTTCATCCTTATCCTAGTTCTGTTTCCCTACCTTCCAGTCTGCCTTCAGCTGCTGCCTCAGGAAACAGATATCTTGAAATCTTACAGCAGTTCTAACCATGTTTCAAGTATAGGTTGATAGACTGCATTTAAATGTTGTGATATCTTCAGTACACTGAGCAACCGACCTCAAGAAGTTTCAGACATTATGTACCCAGTAACTGAAAATGGCTTGGGTTGTGGTTCAGAACTGTTGTCGTAATGCCAGTCAGAAATTAGGTGTTAACATTCAGGAGGTGGAAGGAGAATATTAGTGCTTGGTTTTTGTCTTGAAACTTTTTGATAGTAAAATGTGTCAGCTATTTTATCCTGTCTAGGACAAATAGACACATGTCCTCACTCTGATGGTGGTTGTGTAAAGGTGTGAAATATATGAATTCATTCATATATGAATATGTTGTGCAGTAAAAATTACATTTTTTTGAATTTGGAGGAAAATATTATATGAGGATTAATAACATTCTAGTCTGATGTACTTCTGTTTTCCCTCTGCAAACCTTCTTGTCTGTTTGACTACTTGCTGGAAGAGAAGTTAATAATTTTGTAGTGCTTCTTTGTGAATCAAAATAATAATATTTATACCTTTTGAAAAATCATTTTCTTTCCAAAAGGAAAGAAAAATCTAAGTGGTGGAAAATAACTTTTATTTTGATGACAAAAGAAGCTCAAAGATTGCATTTCTTAGTTTTGTTTCAGATGATTATATGTTGTTGCTTTACAATTTGTATTTCACATGGTTACTTCTTAGCTCTACCTGAATAATTTAGGTACCCTGACTTTATTTCTAATTCTATTTCTATTTTACTTGCCACTGAAATATCAGATGCTTTGAAAATGGAGGAAAAAAAAAATACATTTACAGTAATATGTTTCATTGTATAGGATATCCTCTGTATCACTCTATCTGTTCAGGGTGCTGCTGCAATTAATGCAATCATTCTGTAACCTGGCCTTTCATAGCAATAATACTGGCCTTTATGCAGACTGTTTCCTGTTTTCTATTGTATAAAACTTCACTGTGGATCTCAGCATGGTTTCAAAGATGCATCTGTCTTATTCTTTATTTTATCATGTAACCTCGAAATAAGAAGTTAATTTCTATCACAGACTTGACCTTCAGTGCTGTTGAGCCTTATCTTTTCTCATACTTTTTCTTTAACCTTCGAAGATATAAAAAACATCTAAAACCCATACAGAGCGTTAAATCCTAAATATTTTCTAAGCAGCTATGATCTACTTGCCACATTAGAGTTGTAAATTAAGGTCTCATGTGTTGCAGAAACCAGCCTTCCATATCACGGTTTTCTCCCCTGAATGAGGCAAGAGTCAGTCAGTAAATATATGTGGTCAACCTCAGATTTGCCTCACTGGGAGTTCACATGTATTTTTAACTGCCTTCAATTGTTAATGTATTCCTCAAATGAGATGCATCACCTTGAAGAATGACTTTTTGCCCTCTGGGAATACGCCAAACAAGTATTTCATTCACTATGATAATCAGTTCTACCTCCAGCAACATATGAAACCCAAATTTAATAGGCACTAGTGATTAGGCTTTAAGACACAGAGTCATCACTGTCCATGTAACAATAATAATAATATGGAAAAAAAATGAGGTAAAAAATGCTGTGTATTTGCCTTTAGGAATCATTAATAAAAGCAATGTAACCATCAATATTTTGGGATTATGCTTAAAAATGTCATTTATCTTGTCATTAAAGAAAAAAAGTGATAGCAGCAATTTTTATGAATTTGGAAAAATGTCTTGAACATAAATAAAAGCTATTACTTACGTCTTCTTACGTGACTTAATTGTATAACCCTAGAAGACAAAAAAAAGGAAAAAATAGAAGCTTGTAATTGTAAAATGTATAATAAAAAAAAAAAAAAAAGGATCTGGAGAAAACTGAGTTCCCTGCACTCGTTTCAGTGTTAAAATTACCTGAGATCTTCCTGAACTGAAGATTTTATATAAAGCAGAAAGGATAGTTATATGACAATATGGAAAATAAAAAATCAGCCTTTAAATCAGCAGCTTAGATTGTGGACAGTAAACGATACAGTGGTTCCACTTTCTTGGAACTGAGAAGCAGAAGAAAATAAAGAAAGATGCCAGTGACAGGGTGAGGATGATGGTAGCAGGCTAGCATTATGAATGATATGTTAAGTGATTGGCTCAGATGGAATCATGGGATTGCTGGCTTTTGCAGATGCTGATTTTCATCTATATTGTTTGCCTCTTTCTCAGAAAGGCCTAACATATGCAGAATGTGTGTGCATGCGCATGAGCGATGTAGACAAATGTAGGTATATATTTATATGATAAGTTATGTATTCTTATGTTCAGAAGCCACCTTATCCCCTTTAATGTCCTTACACCTGATCCATTTAGCTAATCAGGATAGCTTACTGCAACATAAACCAATAAACTGTGTTTTACATGATTTAATATGCTCCTGCTTTCCTTATGTGGGGAAATATAAAAATTCATTTTCATTTGTCTATTGCACTGGAAAGGAAAATGTTTTGGGTTTGTTTTTTTTTTTACTAATTATTAATCCTGAAAGGTGTCTTCTGATCTACTAAATTGCATAAATGCAAGAAATACTATTTCTACCTAATAATAACGTTTTGTCAAATAAGAAGACATACTGAGCTCCTGTTACATTTTCTTTGATGTGCTTTAAGCTGCATACCATGCATCCTCTGCTTTCAAACTAACAGGCATTACTGGGTTCATTTAGTCTGCCTGCTTCTTTGTGTGGACAAACAGAAAGATAAAATGATGCTTAACACTGATGAGATATATCAGAAACGCATGCAATTAAATATACTAATTTTGAAGGGTTGTTTCACTAAGATTACCCTCAGCAGCGTTTTTTTCGTCACAAACAGTCACTAACTCTAAGCTTCATCTCTGAACATTAACTCCTTAGTGCCTTGTTCATTTATTTTGAGCCCAGCCCCATATTCTTTGAGCAATCTTGTTTTATGATTGAAACAAAGTCAACATAAAGGTTGTATGGGTGGGTCACATATTAGTGTATAAAACACCTTAAACAGTTTTTCTGTAAGATTCTTATATGAGAAAGAAGTAAAATCTCCCCTCGTTTTTTAAAATATACTGCTATATTTTTCTGTTCAATTTAGGTACCTATTTTATTTGTTGCAAAAGCATCTACCATCTAAAGACAAGTCCATAAAGGCATGTAGGCATCTAAACACTAATAAGGATGTGCTGGTTTTCATCTGAATTTCTTATTAGAGATTATTCATTATATGAATACTTGTGATAGCCATAATAATATTTAGGTTTCTGTTTCTGTGTGTTAATTCAGATTCTGACAAAAAATGCTCTAAGTTTCTTAGCTTAAAACTTTAGATCAGGTCAGAAGCTTTTATGTAACTAATTTCTTGCTGCAATCTTATCTTTTCACTGAATATTTACCAATTGCTTGTGGGGGAAATATAATGAATTCCTTTTTTCAAAGCAATAAATATTGATAATTGAACTAATGAAGTATTATTATTTTTTCCAGGCTGGACATAGAATTGACCCAGGTGCTCATTATTAAATCTTTTTAATATATTTTTGCAGAATGAGAAAATGAACATCAGTGAACCAATATAATTAGCATGCCTTCTAAATAGATGATATAGTTATATACTTGTTAGTATTAGGAGATCCTACAAATTTCATTTATCAAGATACAGCCCAGCAGGCATTTTCTAGTGAAAAGGGCGCCTGTGAATCCCCAGTATACCACTCAGATCACCCCCTGAGGGGAAACGCAACTTGCATTCAAATCAAACGTTTTCCTATCAAATGCTCTACTAATGGCTTTCCTATGAGACCCAAGCCTCTCAGTCACCTACTACCTATTTAGACATGTCAAAACAGAATTCGTTGTTTATTTGTATTTCATTGAAGTGAGTCTGTTTTTCTCATATTGAATTTGTATCCAAACCCCAGGTTGTCAATACTACTTAGTTAGATCTGCTGTTTGTTGTGTTTTTCTCTGCATGCGATCCAGGGAAAAAATTAGTGTCACTCATGCCAGTTTCAACCTTCCTATAAATCCTTAAACAGTGTATTAACTAATTTTATAAAGTAACTAACATATACTTTGAAGGCTCTAGGAAACTGTTCTCACAGTGAAAGCTATTTTGTCAGATTCAGTGATGCTTTTGATGTGCTAAGGTTTGCCTAGAGAAATTACCATTGTAAGGAAGAAGGGGGGGGGGGGGCATTGTTTTTAATCTTTCTCCTAAATTACAGTAAGTTTAATTGCCTCAGTTAAATATAGCTCGACTAGTCAGTAGACATACATGATTGCTGTGATTCTTATGAAAATTATTTAAATTAATTCTGTTAGCAACCTCTAAATAAACTTAGTTTACTTGTGCTTAAACCTAAATCTGTGCATTAAATATTCCATAAAAACAAGAACTAAGTGTTATGTTTGATATGCACTTCAAAAGCCTAAAAGGCCAAAGAAAGCCCTTCCTTAATTATTGAAGAAGTGTCTGTAAAGGAAACATGAGCAAATAGTATTCATGCTTTCATCCCCAGTAACCTTTTATTGTCCTTTTCTTCAGATGGCCAAGTCAGTATATTTAATAAAGGGAGCAGCAACCATCAAAGAAGGCAGGGGTCTAATAAATGGTCCTGATTAAAGGCCCTGACAGGGTATGAACTTTGCATAAATTTTCCTATGGTGTCAGGCTGGGATCCTGACTGAAAACCCATTAACATAATCACACATTTAGAGGAAATGCTGTAATGTATCAAAAACATTTCCCTTAGTGTAATAATTTTAAGGACATTAAAATGCAAATGATAATAAGGAGCTGTGTTTTAGTGGTGTTCTGAAAGCCTGATTATTCAAATATTTATTATGAAATATGGAAGCTCCTTTAGCTAACACGTCTACATAATTTCAAAGATTTAATCGATATTTGTACTTGAAAGTGTTTTATACCAGTACTGAATATTTCCTGTTAATTTTACACTCACAAAATCTAGCAAGAAATTTAGTTTAAATAATAGTGCTAAGTGCTAAGACCTTTTAGCATGCTTAAAAAAACAAATAATAATAATAAAAAAAATCTATTTGAAACCAAGACACCACCTATGCTCGTTCATTAATACTCACTTGCAAAAGTCCATTTTTTTATATTGTTTGGATTATAAACATAGTTTGCAGAATTCAAATAATTCTTTTCTCTGTTTATATTAAAATACACATTTAAAACAGATTGGTCCCTGAATCACAGCAGTGATATTCTTTAATGCTAATTTTTAACAATAAAAGAAACACTATCTTTCCACACAAAAATAGCCATAATTATGTAAAGAGTGACTGCTTCAGACTGATGACTTTCAATATGCCTGAGTCTAGCATACTGGTATAAGAGGCCAGAAAGGTCAACAGTAATTCATAACTGCTATAAAATTGTGTAGCATCCTGGGTCTTCTGGAGGATGCTGACATTATCATGCTTCTTCTGCTGGTTTGTATATGTAAATTTGTGATAGGAAGTGCACTGCTTTGCCATATCACATGCAGAGCATCAATCAGGCAGTAGAATACATCAGAGTATTTTCATTATGCCTAGTTATTTACTGCATCAGAAGAAATTACCCTGGCAAGCCAAGCGGCCTTCTCTGCATAGCATGATATGACCAACCAGGTTTCAGCTCGGGAGTCTTGTAAACATTACAGGATTAATCTCACAATCACAATCATCAATCTTTCCTAGTCCTGCCTGGGTGCAACTGCGGAGATTGGTAACCAGGCACTGTAGATTTAAATTTAACCCTGAACATCAAGAGCTATATGTCAGATCCATACACCATATTACAAACACCTATATTTTTACTCCAGCTTTAGTACAAAATGATGAAAACATAACATTTTTGCACTTCATGTCTAATTTTTCATTCCCATTTTTGATGTGTTACAGGGATATAAGAAATATTCTGAAAAATATACATTTCATAATATCAGCCTCTAATGCTAAAATGATGCACTGTGATGCCTAAATCTAGCATATGTATTAGAGACAATTGACACTGCAGTAAAATGTGGAGTAGTAATTCAGGTTCAGGACCAGACTTGGGCTCCTTGGCACTGAGCCATTAGAGGTTAGGGCACTGTAGGGGTAATGTACTTAGCCTCTAACAAATGGAGCATTAAATACATCATGCTGACTCATAGGTGGCACTGGCACAAGTTTCTGAAATGACTGCTTGCTTGCCCTCTTGCCAAAGGAGAAGACAAAAAGATTCTGGCACACCTAGCTGCTCTGCTTAAAAATGAGAAGCTGCAAAATTAAAGCAGCCTATAAATGAATATTTCATCATTGTGCATTTAACTATGTACAATTTATAACCTAACCTACTGAGATAATGCAAAAGATAACATAGTTTTTTTTTCTCATTTGAGGTTTTTATGGGTTTTTTTTTTTTTGAAAGGTGAAAATAGCATCAATGGTGATCATTTTTCAGTAGTCAGGAAACAATAAATATATAATGAATGGATCACATGTAGACACTGTGTGGCAGTTTAATTTAAATTCTGATCTTTGTTTTTGCTCCTCTCCAAAATACTTTCTTGCAGCATACTTCCTAAACATTTTTCTGCTGTTACATCTGTCTCTGCCTGTGTTTCTCTCTCTGCTGCTGCCCCCACAGAATAATATCAGAAAACAATGCCCTGTGGTAGAATCCGAGAAGACTAGCTGGAATGTTGAGAAGGGCAGCACCCCGACACCTAAGGAAACACCTAACACCTGAAGGATTCTCAGGCAATGAGGAGATGCCATGAGCAAAATGTATTTCAATGACTGTCTCCCAGTCTTCCCATTGTCATCCATAGCAGCAGAACTACTTTCCCAGTCAGGGAAAGTTTATCAGATGTGGCTGCAGAAGTTACTATTATACCTGTAAACAGCAGCAAAGAGAGAGCTCTCCGAAGCTAAATGGTTTGGCTACCAATGTTGCTACCTACACAATATTCCATTAGAAAGGATATATGAGATCACTTTAACCATTCACAGTTTTACAAGGCTTAAATATTTTTTGCTTGTCTCTACAAGAAGTTAGTATGCATTAAGCAAGGGTGTGAATTAACAGAGCGCTAACTACAGCACCTAACAGGACTGGGCTCTTTCTTTATACACTGTTTAGATAATAAGTTCTTTAAGGAAAGTACTCTGTCTCCATTCATGTCTAAACAAGTACCTTTTTTGGATGGATATTCCTAGTTTGTATTGCTTGGTGCTACCCACTCCTCTTTCTATTAAAGACTGTCCCTGTGCAGTGCAGCCAGAGTGTTATAAATTCACATTAATGCTTACTATCTTCTCCATCTAGACAACCCCAGCCAAATGGTGGCAGAGACCAGAAATGGGACCTGAAAGGCATTCCTTTAAAAAAAAACCTGAGGCTATCTCTGCAGCTATCGCCCCAGCTAATCCCAAACTCGGTGAAGTTAGCATCATACTGTGGGAAGAGTGATTCTTAAACAGCAATCAAAAGCAGGGAAAATCCTAAGAGAGTACAGGGGCATCAGTCTTGCTGCCTTACATCTAATTAATGAAATCTAGGACTCACTGTTCCTCTTTCCAGCAACAGCATCCTGTGCTCTTCAGAAAGCCTCCAATAAATTATATTCTTAGACTTGCTGCTCTGGACTCTTACTCCTCTTAAGAGTTTGACTTAGCTTTATCCCTTGCATCAAAGATGATCCAACACCCACCTTCTTTTATCTCCACAGAGTAAATTTAGGATGCTCTAGGAATCTAACCTATGCTGTTATATAGTATCTATCATTGTGGTATGTATGAGCTCAGCATCTTCCAAGACTGGATCCTTTGTTTGTATGTTGCTTAGGTTATAAGGTCTTAGAGGAAAACACTGGCTTCTTCCCTACCTTAATAGTCTAGCTACTGTTTGCACTACACAAATAAATTGTAATAGTATGTGGATGAATTTCCAAAAAAAAATATCTATTTTACCTATTCTCAACTTTACAATATTTGAGTCACTTAATGTGACGGTGTTGGCTACATTTTGGTGTTGTCCAGTTGTAGGAAGAAAAATTAAGACCTTCACCACATTGGGCAGAAGTTAAAAGAGTGTATGCATTCTGCTTTACATAAATCTGTCAGCAGACTTGGGGCTAGTGCCAGAAAATAGGTGGAGCACCCCACCCCACTAACAACCAGGTTGGTGATAATGATAGACTAGCAAATATTTTATGATTCCACTGGAACCTCACCCCTGAGACTCTGTGAAAGTCAGATGTAGAGTAGCATGGAGAAAGCCACATCCCCTGATGGGACAGAAAGCACCTGCTTATTTGTGTAGAGATTCCACCACAGCATATTTTTAATGACCACTTCAGACTAGCTACTTCTGCTTATGCACTGATGAATGTGTCTGTGTTTACCAGCTCTGACAGAGCTAGGATTAGCTAGAGTAAAACTAGGCAGACCAGCTGGAAACCAGCCAGTCGACAAGCCTACCATCCTGTGACAACGTGACAGAATTAGTATTTTCCATGTCCTCAGTTTCAAAGTTCTTTACTTTGATCATAAGTAGTATAAAGCAATAAAAGCTCAAATTGCGCAATCACTGATCCTGATGAAAAAAATAGCTATTTTTGAAACTTGATGCATCCTTCCTCTTTTCTAAACACTAGAACTTTTCTTCTGTATGCTTGAAAAATACATTAATTTGAAAAAAGTCAAAATACAATAAAAACATTTTTATTCATAATTATTTGTGCTGGTTCTTAGACCTTGGAATGTGTTTATTTTGATGTGTGTTTTTCACCAAACATTGCCAAGAACACCAAACTAAACTTTAATTGCAGGAGCAGACATGCACAGTACATTCTTCAATCTAGGTAAAATATGAATCCTGTTCATAGCTATGCTCAAAATACATGTGACTAATGCTGCAACAAAATACACATAATGACATTAAAATGAATGTTCTAACTCCTTTTAGCTGATTTTCTCCTCTCTTTTCCTCATTCTTTTACCACTTCCTTCCTTATTTATTTTTTAAAAAAATTTGGTAGATCATTTTTCAGTTCCCAAACCACAGATTGAGTATGTGGGTATACTGGTATACAAATAAGTGATGCCCTCTTTTCCTTGCAGCTGTGTAAGTTTTCTCTCCATCCTAACTCATGTCTCTCTTCCATTTTGCTTCTGCTCAACATATCATACAAGGACCCTCAGAATGAAAGTTTCCTGGGAAGAAATTTTTCAAGTGTCACTAATTCCATCAATACCTGTAATAGGTCCATAAGTCTCATGATCAAAAGTAAATTATGGATGTCTACAAAAAGATTCTGCCCATAGCTATTCTTAAATTTAACAGGGTTTAGAAGCATATGCTTTTTTTTCCTTTTCTTCTTCCCAGTTTACTTCTCCTTCCTTTCTCCTCTGCTCCTTGTCACTCATCCTGAAGTTGCAGTATTATGGGAAGATTCACTTTGAGAATTGATTTTCATTGCACCTTGGAATATGTTAAATTTTACTTCCAGAGTCAGGAACCTAATACAAGAAACACTTTTGAGCATTTGAACTTGGGTTCCATACACTTCGCATTTTTAATAAGCGCAGTTGCATGGTGGATCTTGGATAGAAGCCAGTATCTAAAATGTTAGGGTCTTAAATATAAGGACAGGAAGCTGATTTGTATCTGTGTAATGAATGCAGAAATCCATTAGAGTGTGCAGATTTCCATTATGATCTCTTGGAAGGTTTTCCTGCTTAAAAGGTGGGCTGCTGAGTGTTGCACAAGATGAAACTTCTATAGAGCTCTTAGCCCTAGTTAGGAACATGGAGATGATAAAAGTATGAATCACAGTTTCCAGATCTTCTTTTGACAGGAATAGGCACAGTCTCCAGAGAAAGTAGAAGGGCAACCATTTCTTACCACAATTATCTCTGTAGTCAGAACTAAGAGTGAATCTAATACAGCATCAAGATTATTCTCTATTATCAGCTAGTGGGAGGGTGTCCTCTGTTGAAGGTACGGTTAACATTACTGATTGCTCTGATTGCTCCTTTTGGTGTTTTGCATTAACTTACTTTTACCTTCAGGAGGTTGCTTTAAAAAATGTGTCTTCTTCAGCTACCAGAGGCCTTTTAGCTACACAGGTCCTTGCATCTATTTAAACTTTTTTTTTTCTCATAATTTTATGTTCCCTCTTTTAGGTAATAACATTGATTGTAGAGACTAAGATGGAGATGGTGGAGCTTGTGAAACTGCAAAATTGTGGTATTGCAATTATTTCCACAGATGCCAATTTCTCTGAAAAGAAGGGGTCAGATAAATCTTTGCAAGGCTCCATATAGATAGCCTGCAGATGGACAGCTATATCACAGTTCAGTGAGATTTGCTTTAAAACGGTTCTATACCACCTTGTGCATTCCTTAGCCAGATCACTGGAGGCCACCTATCGCCACCACCAGCAGTCTGCATTGTTTATTCCTGCATGTGGCCTGATAATGAAGGCTCCAATCTGTTGATATAAGTCATATCTTTGCAGTACAATGTTTTCATTGACCAGTCAAGAAAAGGATTTTAGAGAGTATTCGACAGCAGGTGAGATCACTCCGGTCAAGTGTTTAGTGTCTTGAAAAAATCTATTGCACATTATGATGGTTGGGAGATTACTTTCTGTGAACCATCATTTATGTTTCCGGTCATTAAAGTAGCCAATTGCACTTTGCTAGCTTTTACTAGCTATTAGGGTCAGGAATTTGCTTAATAAATCATAATAGTATACATGAATACATTTCTGAATCTCTTCAAGTATACAGCACAATATTGGCCATGTTTATGTAGACTCCACCTTATTTTATTATTTAAATTGTTTGTGCATTTGTCAGAAAAAAAGTCCTGGGTACCCCATGCATTAAAGAAGAGGTCTGCATAGATTTTTTTTTATTTTTTTTTAATACAGACTGAGAACAGGTTAAGATTCATTTTTCTGCTTTCTGAGCTTGCACAAAAATACATATTTGTTTTTGTGATGGAGAGCCATGCATGTGTACAGTCCTATACCAGAAAGAGAAGCAGCAGTTTATGCCTAGTTTTTCCAGCCTGGTGGAAGAAGGATGCCTGGAATTGTTTTTATTCCCCTTGCTCCAGTGCATTTAGAAGCCAAAGACTCTACTGCCCACAGGACACTAAAGGAGCCTCCATGATCATGTAGTGTTACACTGTGGTTTCTTCACTATGAGGAAAATTTTTGTGAAAGGCATGGCATGGCATGACTGATTCACCCATCTAAAGTAGTATAAACTACTTGGAACAGAGCCAAAAATCTCATTTTATAGAATATATATTGCTGCGTATGATTGTTAGGTGTGTAGATACTCTGTGTGTGTTTGCATACTATGCTTGAACTCAGACCTTGTTCCTCCTTTCTAGTCACAGGCAGCAGAATCAGTGTGGAAAGGTTAAAGCACATGCTTCCTTTTATCACCCATTGTACATTTATCTGTATATGTGTTTATTTGATTACTTAACACACTGCAAAATTGAAGAATTTGAATTCGTTATCAATAAAACACTGTTCCTTCTTTTTGAAGAGTACAAAGATCAACAGGATTAGGTGAATTTTTTGTTCACCATGGTTTTTTGTACTGCTGTGAGCCTTAAGAAACTTAATTCATTTTTTGGGGGTTACAAACAGGAGAGGAGAACCCAAAAATATGGGGGGTTTACAAACCCCATATTCAAGAAGTGAACTTAATGATTCTAGCTCTTCTCTACCTCTGCTGTTAAAGAAATAACATTTATTTGATTGAAGCAATAGCGGGTGTTATTTTATTGTTTTCCTTTAATAAGGTCTGCAGGAAATATAAGTATACAATACTATATGTGTATATGTATGTATATGTTTCAATCTTTGTCATGAGTCCATTTCTAATACTTCTCCTAACTCCTACATATTAAATATCAGAGGTTTATAATTGTTGAGATTGTATGCTGTAAATGTAACCACAGATTAAGTCTCTATTGATTGGGTTTCTTTCTTTTAATATCAGTGTATAAAAATTGATTGCTTGAGCTCTGACTTTGTTCTTCTATTCACTGCCACTCAGACTGTTTTACCTACCAGCACCACTGTGGAGAGGCTAGGGCTTAGGTGTGCTTTTGGTGCTACACAGAGATATGAAAAAAAAAAAAAAGAGGAAAAAAATAGTCAGAGGAAGTATGGAGCAACTTCAGCCTGGAGATTTGAGGAGCAGTCTCAGAGCAGTCTGGTTTGGCGGGGGGGGGGTGTATTTTTTTGTTATTATTATTATTATTGTAATTAAGATTTCACTGAATTTTGGTTTGTTGAGGTTTTTCCCCTCAGGGCTAGAACCATGCACTCATACAGCACTTCACACAGTGGGACCTTGATTCCGACCAGGATGTCTGAGTGATACCGTTATATAAATAATAATAAAATGAAGCAGAACAGAACAGGAGCCCTGTGAGTAAGTTTTTAATGCTCCTATCTCTTCATCAAAATTAAACCAATTGAAAGATAACATTGAACAGAGGATTTTTTTTTCTTTGAACTGATTGTACATTTTCATAACATGAACATCATGAAATGGTTGCATGACTCATTTTGAAAAAGAAATGCTAACACTGGATTCACTTGGTTTTACTAGGCAGGCTGCTATACACACATTGTTTGATGGTATCCTATTCTCCTGGAAAAATAGTATTTTTAATAATTTTTAAAGGGACTTAATGCTATGAGAATACACTTACATTTCAACTGTTATTATCATATTATTTTAACAATTGTAGTCTGTCAAAAAAGTACACAGAAAAATGCTTAATACCAGAAAAACAGATTGAGCTAAGTTTATGAAATTTACAGATTACCTAAAATGCTAGGAGTTAATTACAGTGTGCTTTCCCTGGCACGTCAGCTTGATTAAATTTGGAGTTCCAAGATGAATTGGCCCAAATTCATTAGTGTTCCCCGGGTGCATATGTTGGTCAAGGTCAAGCGAAGCACATTGACTGTAGTGTTAGTCAGGAGGGGGGAGGGTTTCTAAAGAAGGTGGCCTCTTAAAAGGTCTGGGGTTGCAGTAAGAAACTTTGATACTTTTTAACTTAATAAATCTTGACAGCCTAATCATGGCTAAGCCTTTGCAGTGTTATTGGTACAGATGGCAATTCTAGACATATTTAAAGAGATCTCAGCAGCTAGTGGCAGGAGAGCATTGAATCCAAATGCACTGTTGGGCTCTCAGAGAAAGTGCAAGAAAGGATAAAAAGCTACACAGCATTTCCATCTCTTGACATCTCCCACAGCCTCAGATACAAAATATGATAAGGCTCCTGCTGAGCTAATAAGCCCAACAAATGTCTGTGTCCATGAAGCAGATGAAGTGGGATCAAGTAGTTGGGGGCTGCTGTATGAAAATAAGCCAGCACCCAGGGTATAATGGCACTGTAGAAAGCTGCAAGGTCAAACCGATGATAGAAACACTGGATAAGTAGAGACCCCATCAGTAAAACAGGTTTGCCTGCTGGATCTGAGCCCCATAACTATTAAAAAGAAATTCCTATGTTTTAGAAAAGTCATCTAGATTAGTAAATAAAAGGACAAAGTTTGGTTTGTTATATGAAAAACTGAAACTCTTTCCCATTTATTGTCGTATAGATTGTTTGATGAATAGTGTCTCTGCAAAATATTACATCAAAACAGACCTGAAAAGAGGATTTGACTGTAAACTAAAGGAGATTTTTAAAGAAAGCAGTAATATCAGATGAACCACAAGTTTGTTCAAGGCCTGCTGCCATGTTACACTGTTTTTCTGTTAATTTTGTGGGCATCAAGTGCATCTCCATTCATCTCACTCTTAAATAGAGCTCTGTGTGTTTCAATAAAATAATTTAAGCTGAAATCATGCTGGATATACCAGAGTGATAAATGAGGCTCCTTTCACTTGCAAAGAAAAATAAAGACCTATCTTGCTAAAATAGCATTAAAATAATAATTAGGCAGTACTCAGAATTTAAGGAACAGGTCAGCCTGTTACATTGATTCTTAAAGCATCGTATTCAGTTAGTGCTACTTGTTAAGGTGTGTTTGAAAAGTACAGAACCTTCTAAATATCATGTGAATCTGTTTATTACATTTGGGAGATGATGTAAAAAAATCTGGCAGCATGCCACAGAGGTCATACCTATAATTCCCTTTAATTTAACTATATGATATTTCAAATGTATTCAAACATAATTATTGCTAAATTCTAGTGTGCTGTACATGTGCTACTGAAGCCAAAACAAGCCAGATCTGGTCCTGTGAGTAACAACAGCATTAGGAAAATAGATCAGTAGTGATAGATGATGAATATTTATGATCATTTCTCTCCCACCATTTTAATCATTTACAGATATTTTCAGTTTTCATCCAGTAGAAGTACAACTGAACGCAGTGCCTCCCCTGGAGTCTTAAGGAGGATGCATAATAATGTGGCAACCAACCTCCTTCCCTCTACACAAGGCTGGGTCATATATCATATTCGCAGGCTTGCATTGGGATGCAGAGCTACACTGCTCAGCAGAAGCTCCAGGAGGCATGGTGCCTCAGGCAGGTACAGTGTCTCCTGAAGCTCTGTGGCAACATGTGGAGATGTGGCATTGGCTGCTCCAGCCTTTGAGGTTGCAGCATGCTGCTCGTGCCTACCCTCAGCAAGATCTGCTGTGCAGGGCAGAAGGGGTGGTGAGGGGACCCAGTCCCCTCCCAGGCCTGCTTCCACTGAGGAAGGATTCTGTGGCAGAGGCTCATACAGCATGAGCAAGAACTGCTATTCTGTTTGATCCTTCGGTGATGGTGTAAACTGGTGGGGTAGCTCCCATTAATCTCCCTCTTCTCTGAGGCTCTTAATTTCGATTAGGTTTGTAGGTGGCTGCCACTCACTTTAACAGCTGATGTCTCCCTCCCCTCCTTTCACTTCTATCATCTTGCGTGCACAACAGTATTTTTTCTGCCCTGCCAGGCATCCTAGTCTATATATTCCCATTTATCACACAAACATATCTGCACCTTTTTATTGTACAACTCCTTCCAATCAATAAAAAGCCCAGAAGGAATAATGTATTTAAAGTACCCTGCCAGAGCATTTTCATTGCCTGTTGGCTAAGAAGAGGAAGTCCAGGAGCTGAGGAACAGGGTAGGAAAAGACTGAATCTGCTTCATACTACACCCAGACCATGATAGGGTCCTGATCCAAAACAGGGGGCTAGAAACCATCTAGTGCTGTCTTATATGGGTCAGAAAACATGCTGATTTCATGTACTTCTTAGTACACTGAAGATTGTAAAAAGCAGCCAGCAGTGAATGGGATGAAAAAATGTATGTATGCCAGTGGCACAGCTTTAAACCAAATTCAGAACCCTTATGCAATACAAAATAGTGAAGTGACCCCAGAGGGCTGGGCTTCCAGGGTTAGGGTGATATAGGAGTTAATAAAATACCAATTATCAAATAACCAAGCAGTTACAGTTTACATTGTCCTGAGAAGCAGACTTATTTCACCTTTTGAACTGAAACAGACAATGGAACAGAGTGGATAACGCCGTTAAAACTAAATATGTGAGATAAAGGACCTGTGTTTAACTGCATTGTGGGTTATCTGGACCACCACAAAACTGTATAAATAACAGGTGAAGAAGGAAGGTTCTGGCTTACCAGTAAATGCAAGGAAGGAGATGCTGGAAAGGACAAAACAGAACAAAGATAATGGGTAGTTTGCTATACAACTCCTTTGAATGGTTGAAAATGTTGTTGCTAGGGCAGATCAGTTTCTTAAATCTGCCTGGATTTTTGCTGTTACCTGTGGCTGTTCCTGTAGGTTGTAATAGATCTATATATCACACGGAAAAGCCATGGCTTGTTCTTTCAATCCAAATCACCATACTTCCTTTTCCTGAAGAAGGTTTTCATGAAGATTTTCACCTGCTTTTTGCAGTCATTGAATCTTGAGATAGATGATTTCAAGTAGATGATCTCATTTTAGCTTCATTGAATCTCTTAGAGATTCACAGGGATGAGCTGTATCAATTCAGACCTCAGCACACAGGTTTATCACACAAATTGATCCACTTCATTTCAGTGTTTTAACTATTAGCTCTTTTATTTCATACAGAAGAGGTGATCATGAGGAACTGAAAAGAGGAGGGAATGTGTTAGAAGAAGCTCTTAATTGATGACTTCTTTGAAATTATGGTTTTATTTGGGGACTGGGGAGCCACTTTCATTCCTATACCTTATTAGTATTTGCAAAAAACATTGACATAATTGACTTCAAAATATGCCCATTAGATGTGGTTTCTCACCTGTGTCACAGCTGAGATTTAACCTGGAAAAAAGTCTGAGGAAGAACAATTTTAGGACTGATTTGCGGTCAGTTGTGACAAGGAGTGTCAATGGTTATTCTATCCATGAAGCATGTACTTGTGAGACAAGAACTGTATTTTTAAGAGCCACCTGGTGATAGTATAAAAAAAAAGAAAAGGACATATTTAGCAGCTAGCACTGACACCTTAGGAACACTGATGGATTCCTTCCTAAAATAGAGAAAAATTGCAGCAAAAAAATTGTGATAGTCCTGTTCTTATTTTGTGGAATATTTCTTAAAACATGTTAAAGCATATATAGGAGAGTTGCGTTAATAAGATCATATCTTTACATTATTAATATTATTGAATATACTTTTGCAGAAAAAATTTTTTACTAACCTTCTGTCATCTTTTAGCAGCAGTTAAGTAAGTTGCAAAATGAAGTCACCCATTGCCCTTTTAAGAGTACCTCTGAATTATTTTAATATGATTCTGAAGGAACAACTTCCTAGAGTCAGACTCAGTGTAGCACTTTCGTTTCCCTAATCCTTTCATGCTGCAGGGATTTAGGAAGACTAAAACAATCTCCATCTCTCGTTATGTTGAGAAGTTAAGGGTCAGCAGACCTGAAATCCCAAGGTGGACACCACCCTTAGCACAACCAGTGGTCAAGGGTAGGCTGTTTATTACAACGTGATATGGCATGTTAAAGAAATTTGGCTAATTCCAAAACATATCTGATAAAAAAATTAGTAATACACTGAAAGCTTCACTAAAAGGGTCTGCAAAGCAACTAATATATGTTCCATTTAAGATTATTAATTTGAATGACTGTAGAAAGGGATAACTGCAAACGAAAACACAGAAGAGGATTTTGCTGTCATCTCAAATGCTTCATTTAGTTATTAATTAAAAGTACATAGATTTTGAAATTATATGTAAGAACAATAACATAAAATCAATTATACAATTGTTTTAACAGCTCAAATATATAAAATATTCTTCTGTATAACTGATATACATGTATATGTATATACATGTATATAACTGCCATATATATTTAAATCTCTAAAATATAAAGCGCAGGGAGTGTTTTGACTGCACCTTTAATTTTTTTTTCTGTTGCATCACAGTAAATATTTCCAGTCCTTTTCCATTCTTTTTTTTTTTTTTACTCCTTCGAAAACGTCTATCTCTAAGAGAACAAAGGAAATGATAGATGTGAGCGTCTGTGATTGCTGAGAAGGCAGACACAGTAATGACACTCAGAAAATTCTCTTCAGAAATCATATCTAGTACATTAGAAACATTCGTTTCCAGAGTGCTATGTGCAAAATTCTGTCTTTCCTTGGGAACTTGGTTTGTTGTTAAAGTAAAATTAAATGAAACACGAAAATTGAGCACTTTTCTGTCTGAAATAAATGCCATGTAGGACAACTAAATTTCTTTTTTTTTTTTTATTATTTTAATTTGTTATTTTTGAGGAAGAACAGACATATAGAGTATCAGATAAGGTTTGTATGTCTTTGTTACTAATGCAATATGTAAGAAGCAATATATACTAGCACCTGAACACCTAATACAGGATTTGAAGGTTAATTGACTCACTGACACCCGAGATTAGATTTGTCCCAAACTTTTCACAAATACAGAGACTTTTCTATAGATACATATGTGAGTCTGTATGTCTGTGACCTAATTCTGACTTTCCTCCACCTTCAGCTCAGAGGAAAGCCACTGTAAATGAGTTGTGACAAAAATACAGCAGGGGAGAGAGCTGGCAGTGAAAAGCAGAGATTCTTGAAAAGTGAGGCACATTCTTTAACATTTTGCTTAAGTTATGTGTAGATATTTCTGGTTCCAGACAAAATTTGAAATGGACATGAAAAATTTTGTGGTTTTCATAATTTCCCCTTACATTTCAAAGAAATAGAGGGACCATGTTTTTGTATACCAAAATCCATCAAAAATATTAACCCATTTTTTCACTGAAATTTTAAATTTGCCAAAGAGATGGAAAACATTTTGATAATTCCTTCTGAGAAAGATGGGATTTTAATTTACAGGATTGGAACAGTGGTCAGTGTTGTCACTGAATACTAATCAGCCTACAGTGGGCTGCAGGAACCAAGGGTCCCATATCTTACCTCCCCAGTTTCACTGCTCCTGCCAATATCAGTTTTTCTGTTCAGTCCCACATTTTTTTTAAATAATTTTCCTGGTTGTATCCAACAGCAGTGAGTAGAAACAGTGGGTCTGAAAGAGACTTAATAAACAGAATAACCACATACATTCTATAATTGTTTAAATCATTTCCAGAGCTTGCCTTATAGAATTAATTAATTTACATTAGCTTTGGCCTAGGGTTATGTTTTTTTTATAATATTTACTAATGTGCTAACTGTTGGATGTTTTGTACTTCTATTTAAATCAATACAAAAGGCACACTGACTTGAGTAGAAATAATTTCGAATTTTGGAAAACTTCTTTTATCCCATAATTGATATTTATTACTTGTTCCAATTCTTCATGTAATTGAATCCCTTCCTGAAAATAAAAACACTATAACCATTTTTTCCTGCTCTCACACTTTTAGTTACACAGCATAACACCTTTTCTACATATCATGGTTGTACTTTGCCCTGTAGAACAAAAGTGCTTTTATTTCTAGTTTCCTATCCATATCAGATACTTTTAAAGCAAACTATAAAAGAACAAAAATCTTATCTTTAACCTTATTAATGTAAATGAAGATTAAAATTTTCAATTTTTAGATTCTATTTCTGTATCAGGGCTGATTCAATCTGTGAAAATTTTATTGACGTTAAACTGTACTTTCAATATAAAAAAAATCAGCCATACTAAGTGTTAAATATGATTTAGATTGTTTCAGGCCTTTGGTATACCAGGTTGTTATTAATGATCAACAGTTTGCTCAACTATGGTCATGAAAGACAGCTCAAATCTTGACAATACTCATTGGTCTAATTGAAGGCTAGTACGTCAGCACCAGTTACAAAAGGCTGCAATGAGATAGCTCTCTACTGTGAATCACACTTTAACCAGTGTAGCAGAAAAAACTTATTTTTTACTTCAAGTCAACATATTCCCCAAAATTTTCTTCTCACTTTTTATTGTTAATTTTCATGTTCATTTGAATTAAAGGGAAAACATTTGGTTTTCATAGCAGTGTATGCAAATGTTTTGAATCACTGTGATTTGACCTTCTGTAGTTTACAGGCTGTGCTGGCAAAGTCTGGCTTTCAGTTATAACAACTGATACATTGCATTGTCTGTGGTTTCCTGTTCCTGACTCTGAAGCCAATGAGATTCTTTTCTGGATCCTTCGTCCAAACTGTTGTAAAGCTATTTTGGGAATATAGCATCTTTCTTATCTGACAAGCTCAACTGTTCTTTGCATTGAAGTTGTTAATATTTTAAAAAAAATACTTTTCTTGCTCTTTCATGTATTGCTACACTCCTGCTACAGCTTAATACATATGCTAACTACTCTAAAGGAATTTCCAAATATGTAACACTTCCTATATATTTAGATTGCCTATTATTAGCTACCCAGGATACGTACCTATCTAAATAGTGGTCTACTATTTACAGGGACAAGGAAACATACTTGCAAACTTGTGACAAGGCATTTCACTGCTAGAGCTGAAAGGTCTAGCTGGTATAATAACACTTTTCAGGGGAAAGTTGATGAATTGTAGTAATCCTGACTGGTGTCAGGACAAAGGAGTCTCTCTAATTGAGCATGGCTGGAGAATCAGTAAGGGGTAGTATTAGTTAACCGGCCTAAAATGAAACTTTCAGTAGGCCATCCCTCCCCCTCACACAGAAAATGAATTGGAGCATTAAAGCCACCCCCCTACATCATCTCTTATCAAAGACCTCCATCTCTTGCTCATCTGCAATCTAGCCTGCTCCATAGGCTCTCCAACACTGCTGTTTCCTACATTACATTGTGCTATGCAAAATTAACTGGTCTTGTAAATGGAAGCACCTTTGACACCACTGTATTCTTACATCTTTGGACCATTGGAGAATCATGTGAATAATACTCATCAGCTGCTGACAATGAGATTTTGCATTATTTTTATGAGTACCAATGTAGCTTTGGAGTTTATTTCATTGATCTGGAATGCCTGGCTGGGCAGTTCCAAGAAGACTTCTGGGGAATATATAAAGAAGACAAAAAATGCTGAAGAAAATAAATTATTAGCCAGATTATGAAGGAACCTTATGGAAACAATAGAGAACCTGGAAACTCTACTTGTATTCTCTATACCTGGCTATTAAGGGAAATTAGACAAGTTTAACAAGGTTTTGTCTTCCCAGCCCAAATATGAGATCAAAGGGGACAGTAATCTATTAAAGTCTTTAAAAATAACATAGAGGTACCAGCAGCTGAAGAAAACTGCCAGAGAACAATACGTGCATTTGGTTCCAGAAAAGCTAGTGATGAATTAAGTAAATCAGCTGTGTGAAATTTATCAACAGTATACAAATAAACAAATATGTTTAAACAGTAAGGTCATATAGCTCTTCCTGCTTCATCCACTTGCTATGCTTGCTATGCAGCTTTGAGCAAATAAATAATGCTTTGTTTTAAAGAAGCTGTTATGGATCACTTAAAGCCATCTAGAAATTAACTTGAACTCAAAAAAAAAAATTTCATGTGTCTTGCATCCACAAGAGTAAAAGCTCTGGTTCCATTCAGAAATATTATGCCAACTGCGAACCACAAGTCCCATCCTTTTGTGCTGCAGTCTGGCATCTACATTGTGCAGATGTAAAAAAATAACCATAGCTCAAGTCCTGAGCAGGTGCATCTCCTAATTATGTGGCGTTTGTTTGAAAATGAGTTTCAGACAGTGATGGTGCCAGAGCTGTGCCAAATGATTTTATTCTGCTTATGTCTATCTTCATCTCCTAACAGTCTTTTTCTTTAATATAACAACTCAAAGGTGAAACTAAAAATACAAAAGTTGCCATGCCGAAAATATCTTCTTAATGCACAGCCTCTATATAAAACCTCGTATCCTGAAGAAGTTTCACTATACCAGCAAGCTCGTAGCCCTATAGCTGGACTTTATACACCATTACCAGTATGATGCAGGTTCACTCCTTTGTCTTTCAAAGAAGGAAACAATTATGGAACTGAAAAGTATATCACTAAAAACATATTTTTAGTTAGTGTTTAAACACAGATGTAGAGAAAGCAATTGGGTCTGCTATGATGACAGGAGTCTCAAGGACTGGCATCCAGGAAGACAGTTTGAGCAGCTGAATTTAAGATTTCTAATTGAAAGCAATGTAAAAAATAATTAACAGTCAAATACCTATGTTCACAGGAATACTTGTGCCCCTCCTAAGTGAAGTAGTTGCAAAGATATCAAGCCTCTTCCTCCAATTATCCCTTCTCCTCTCTCTGCAAACTTAGAATGAATTATACAGTGAGGTAGCTATGGCAAGAAATACTGAAACCATCATACCATTTAATCTTGGGAAGTGGAGAGACTGTTCAAGCTCTTGCCTTAGATTAAACAAAAGAAAGTTGTAAGCTAAAGCCCAAATAAGAGACCATGTAGGGCATGGCTTACATGAATTATTCTTGATAAGTAGTAAACTGCTGCAGCCTTTAGCTTCAACTACAGCCAAAGGATTACTGTACTTACCTTCTTATTTCCCTACTAGTATAGCTAGATTGACCAAAGTATTATCTATGATATTTTAGCCAAATTTATAATATTATTTAATATACTGATACTACTATCCTGACTACTTGTGAAATTTGTGTTTCCCTGGGAAGTCTGAGAAGCTGCAGTGCCCCTTCCTCACTACTGCTAGTGCATACAAGTGTCCTCATAAATCTTAATTTCCATATAATATTTTATAGAATCATAGAATAGTTGGGTTTGGCATCTAGTTCTAGCCCCCCTGCTATGGGCAGGGACACCTCACACTAAACCATGTCACCCAAAGCTCTGTCCAACCTGGCCTTGAACACCACCAGGGATGGAGCATTCACAACCTCCCTAGGCAACCCATTCCAGTTCCTCACCACCTTTACAGTAAAGAACTTCCTCATACCCAATCTAAACTTCCCCTGTTTAAGTTTTAACCCGTTCCCCCTTGTCCTGTCACTACAGTCCCTAATGAATAGTCCCTCCCCAGCATCCCTATAGGCCCCCTTCAGATACCGGAAGGCTGCTATGAGGTCTCCACGCAGCCCTGTCTTCTCCAGGCTGAACAGCCCTTTCTCAGTCTACCTTCATACGGGAGGTGCTCCAGTCCCCTGATCACAGTTTGGGTCAGTTGCCCTGTCTCTGCTCCCTTCTGTCTTCCTGTGCCCCTCCTCACTGACAGAGCATGAGGGACTGAAAAGTTCTTGATCAGAGTAAAGGCTACTTACCAACAACTAAAACATCAGTGTGTTATCAGAGTTGTTCTCAGACTAAAGCAGAAACACAACACTGCACTCGCTACTAAGGGGAAGATAACTCTTACAGCTGAATCAAGGACACTTCCTTACTAGGTCATTTTACTTAGATTGTCCAGGCAGTATCTAGCATGGGGTAGTGTCACAGTATTCTGCTTTGTTCCTGATTCTAGAAATTCTTTATGTGGCAACTTAGAGAGCTGTTCCATGGGTTCAGCACATGCTTTTTAGTGAACAGTTCAAATGGAGATTTCTAGTGCTCACATATATGTCATAGAAGCATAGAATCATGGAATGGTTTGGGTTGGAAAGGACCATAAGATCATATTGTTCCAACCCCCCTGCCATGGCAGAGACACCTCACACTAGACCATGTCGCCCAAGGCTCTGTTCAGCCTGACCTTGTACACTGCCAGGGATGGAGCATTTACCACTTCTTTGGACAATCTGTTCCAGTGCCTCACCACCTTCACAGTGAAGAACTTCTTCCTTATATCTAACTATATCTTCTTATATCTATCTATATCTTCCTTATATCTTCCCCTGTTTATCTTTAATCCCATTACCCCTTGTCCTATTGCTCCCTCTCCATCATCCTTGTAGGCCCCCTTCAGATATTGGAAGGCTGCTATGAGGTCTCCATGCAGTTTCTCTTTTCCAGGCTGAACAGCCCCAATTTGTAAGAACGATAATGACAGCCTCACTACTCCAAAGAATCTGCTTCATCCAGGGCATGAGTTGAGGAATCAGTACCACCTTCAATGAATTTCAATTTCAAAAAATGGTGCCAAGACCCTCTGAAAAGCAGTTTCCTGCAAAAACATATGGGTATAGGCATATGGGTATAGTGAATGAACTACAAACTTGTGGAACTGAGTTGGAGAGCAGGATGATACTCTAGACAATGAAATGATGCACAGGCTGTGAAGGATTTTGTGACAAGGTTTTGTACCATGAATAAACAGAGGCTTGGTGTGTGCCAGATGCTCAGCCAAGTGCTTTATGGCAGCACTGATTACAGGATGAGAGTTTAGGCTCCAAATAGACTAAGCAATTTAGTATTTGGTAAACATTTGAATATTGTAGTTTTTAACCTCTTCTAGGGATTGAACCACACTGAGATTCAGTGTCAGAGAAACCAAAATGGCTGAATGTGATTTTTGGATTCTTTTACATATATATCATGGTATGATATATTATTAAATTTAATTATGAAACAAGGCTTCTTTCAACAAAGTAGGCATGTCTGGTCCTTCTAACAAATTAACATACAATGGAACTGAAGAAAGAACAAAGAGCAATAAGAAAGATCAGAGGTATGGAAATGCTTCCATATATTAAAACTTATTAAATAAATAGATCTGGGCACTGCATTATGGGGAAGTTAAATATCACAGAATAAAAATATGAAATAATAACATTAAATAATAAAATAAATAAAAATAAAAAAATAAAATAAAGTAAAGTAAAGTAAAGAGGAGTTAAGGAAGCAACTGACAGGAATCTACAAAATCTTTAACCACCCTGCAGAATAGAAAATTATGGAAATGCTTCCATATATTAAAACTTATTAAATAAATAGATCTGGGCACTGCATTATGGGGAAGTTAAATATCACAGAATAAAAATATGAAATAATAACATTAAATAATAAAATAAATAAAAATAAAAAAATAAAATAAAGTAAAGTAAAGTAAGGAGGAGTTAAGGAAGCAACTGACAGGAATCTACAAAATCTTTAACCACCCTGCAGAATAGAAAATTATTGATCCCTGTGCTTTCCCATACAAGGATATGAGTTACCAGATGAAAGTAGCTGCTGAAAAGCTCAAACCAAACAAAATGAGATGCTTCTTTATGCAACATTCAGATAATCTTTGGAACCTATTGCCCTACACTGTGGATGTTTAAAAATGTCATATGTTTCAATTTATTGAGAAAAAACATGAATACAAAACTCCTTCATTCAAGAAATCTGAGTTACAGCAAAAGGCCAGATGAATATGGGAAACAGTATTACACACTTGCCTGGTTCTTATCCTCCCTCCCCGACATCTGCTACAGGACATTGTCAGAGACACAATACAATACTAGCTACACCTTTGGTTTGAATCATTATGACTCTTCTTATTTTCTTACAGTTTTAAACTACATGTTATTCCATAAATTCCCAGGCTGAAACAGTAACTCCAGCTTTAGTCTAAGTGATTACACAGGTGGTACTTCAATAGACAGTAGTATGGGGATAATAATATAGCAGTGTCAAATTTGGGCTGGAACAACTGCACTGGGATCATCAAACCCAGAAGTTTGTAATATACTTCTAGGATTCAGTTGCCTGCTATGCATTTAATCTCTGCTTTGGATTATCAATTAAACTGGAATTTAAATAAAAGTTGTGGCCAGAGGCCTTTAACCATGCTGATAGATGTCACAAGGCTTGTTTTAAGCCTGAAGGCACAAAGTAGAAGGGCTGTGCTATTTTTGATTGAACACAGAATTATTTTTCAAATTCCCTTTCTAAAATCATTCAAGTTTTGTTTGTGGCTTGACTCTTTCATAAACTCTTTGTTCATTAAACTTCTAGTTGCTTCTGTTGAAAACAGAGATGCTTTCAAGTGAAATGCTTTAAGGAGATTTAGAAAATGTTCTGGAAAGAATTTTAAAATTAATGTATATTCCCTTGATTTATAACCTTGTATTGTTTATGTAAAAGTAAAAAGTAATAGTTTTAATTGTGGATTTATTTATTTTGATTTCTTTTTTATAATTTTAACATTATACTATGTGGAGTGCTGATCTGATCTAATCTGGAAATTAGTGCCAGTGTTCAGCCCAGATTAATTATTTAGAAAAAATACAAACTGACATTTGGAAAAAGATGAAATAAATAGAAATATTTTTAAATACAACAATAAGAAATAAAACATATGATGGAAATAGAAATAAGTATAGTAATTGCCATTATATACAGGTTAAAGACACTGATCAAATTAATCAAGCCATTATTTAGATTTTGAAAATTCATTAACTTTTTTGAACCATGTTATCAATTAATACAGTGTACTATTGTGAGTTTAAACTGATTAGCACTTTTTTGAAATATACATAGGAATGGCTATGTTAATCAAAGGAAATCAAGCTACACTAATGTAGGTTCTTTTAATGGTGAAAGATACAACATTTATAAACACTTTTTTTCTTGGTACATGTTTAAATAGATTTTCTATTCCTTGATTAGTAAAATGTTTAAGACTGACAAAATAGTCATAGCCTAAAACCTACATAGGAAAAGGCTTTGATTACAGTAAAATTACACAAAAATGTGTCATTAAAAGGCATTGGACAGACATAAAACCTAACCTTTTGAGCTGAAGAATACTTAATATTCTCTTCATGATCATGCAAGGGGAAATTCTTTGCTATGGAATAGCTATTTTCCTGTTAAGCAGGCTATTTCATCAATGATTTATTCCTGAGATGTAATAGGTCGTTTAAAATGGTGGTTTAAAAGTTAGGCCTTTTTTGTTTAATTTTCTCACAGGCAGTTGGTAATTATCATGGTCCTGCAGTTTCTCTGGAATGCTGTGGAGGGTCAAATGCCAATGGAACCCTGCTTTATAGGGTAATTAAGACAGTAGACATGGTTATTAAATACATCGTGCTAAACTAAACTGGAATGCTGTGAAATAAAATACAAAATCATAAATAAAACATGGGTATTCTAGCAAAGAGAAAAAAGAGAAGAGGCTTTCTACAATCATATTTGCAGTAAACAAATGGCTGAACTGTGTCTGAAAATTTGCTATTTAAGTATCTGCAGACTTGCTAGATGTTTCAAAAATATTTTAAAACTAAAAATAAGAGTAAATAGGAGTTGCGTGTTTTGTGTGCCCAGAAATCTAGTACAGTAATCAAAATTCAACCTCATAATGCTCAGTGTATCTAAAGAATGTAAAAAAAGTTCCACAATGAATAGAACCTTCTGTATTCATAATTACCATTCAGCGTGTGCAGGAAAATATGTACTAAAATAGGATGATGGATGTAAGTTTAATGTGAATAACAAATGAAATTCGGAGAATCCTGCAGAAAATACCATGAGATGGTGGCCTTTTTTAGAGATATTACCAGGTGTAGCTGTTTCATTCATGTCTGTCTGAACATTTTGTGTTTTCAATATCATTTAGGCCACATACGGAGACACTACTGTGTGTCTTATGTGAAAGAGGAGGGAGCAAAGATTAAAGGCTCAATCAACATAAGCAATACTAACAGAATGAAAGGTGAAATATTGCAACCTGTAAGATATTTTTCTTCCCTCAGACTATAGAATAAACTTGTCTTTATTGTCTTCCATACCAATAGGATAGGGTAAGACAATTTCTTCCTGGAAAAATTGTGATGAGACTACAAAAGTGGGAAATTCACTTTGGAAAATGAGTCTAATATGAAACAAATTTCATAAAACACAGAAATTTGTTCATGTGATTCAAAATAATATTCTCTTTGCTTAAAGTCTGGAAGATTATATATGTAAGCTTATTGGTAAATTCATTGCATCACTAGAAAAGGAGAAAGAACAATGCCTCTGCCTCCCTAAAAAAAAAAAAAAAAAAGAAAAAAAAAGAAAAATAACAAAAAAAAGGAAACTAAATATTTCCAGTTCTAGCTGTAAAACTGGAAGCCAAAATGTGTAGCTGACAGGCACAGAGCCAGATGACTTTAAATCACTAGCCTTTCCATCAGATCGGCCTTCCTACTTCCACATGGAACACATTTTAAGTTAACAATGTGTAGTTTGGCAAAGGAGTTGTTTTTCTTTGGCATAGAGCAGTTGTCTCATTTTTTTTTAAAAAAAGTATTTTCTTCTGGCTTATATATACAGTGTGTGTGTCGACATTCTTTTAATTTTAAAAACAGTTGTTACATCAAAAAGAAGCTTTATTTAGGCAATTACTTTCTGGCTATTTTGTTTTTCATATATATGTAGATATAAATGATTTAATTCATCTGTGTACTAGCTGGTGTAACTCATCCAGATTTTAACGTTTACTTAAATATGTATGCAAATGCCTATAAAAATGTTGATTAAGCTACTTAACCACAAACATTCAGAAAATAGGCCTCCTCCCTCAAGACAGTAATTTAAGAAAGTCTCAGTTGATATCAGAGTATTTACAGTGTGGGTATAGACTCTAAGACAAACTAAGATTAAATCTGATCATTTAACTCCTAATCCAAAACCTGGCCATTTCAACCAGATGTATTTATAGCACTAAAAAGCAGTAGAATGGAATGCTACTCATTCAGACATTTGCAGTTGATTTATTCATTCCTGGTTTCTTCCACTGAAAACTCAGAAAAACAGAAATGCAAATTTTCAGACATTGGTTCCACATGAAATGGGACAGACCACTGCACCAGCTACTGTTGTGAGACGAGATAGAGCTACTGCTGCCTACACATAAAGAGAGCCATTAAGGAGAAGTTGTTTATTTCTGCTTCTGCAGAAATCATAAACACCAGCCATGAGCCTGACAGCACAAGCTGTGCTGCAGTAAATTCTAGTACTTTGCTGGCCATTCTAAGCTGCCCAGTAAAAGTTACTGTAGCTAAATCCCATATACATTTCATGAAATAATCCTGCTCAGAAGATGGTATCATATTCATGCACAGCAGGGTGTGCAAAAGCCTATAAATCAAAATGTAGAATCTGAAATATCTATAAAAAAAATCTGTACAAATTTAACCATGACCCCTTGCCAGACAATAGGCCTTCATATGCTTTGCAGCTTAGCAGACACCAAGGAATTTTGTTTGGAAGTGATAGCTACTGTCTATGTAATATTTAAGACCTATTCATGGAGCGTCTGGCAGAAAATAAAAGGGTTTCCTCCTCTAACATATGCTAAAGAAGGATGTGGTCCTGTGCCTGCTCCTCCTCTTCTGACTTTTTGCAAATAGCACAACATAAGAGACAGTTGTTTCTGCTGCCCTGCTGCCTGTCATGGCTGTCAAGTGAAATCCCATGAATTATTGCTCTTCCAGATGTAAGAGATTTCCAGGCTGCCTTAAACTGCCTGTGGTTTGTGGTAATAGAGAGAAGAGAAATGAGATTAAACTTCATCTCATCAGTGCAATCTGAAAAGATAACACAAAAGACTAATAATCGCAGCTTTTTTATTCCAGAGCCAGACCCAAGAGCTGTGTGGTTTTGTTTCAGGGCTATGTCATATTTAGCTTGTTGGAAGACATTGATTAAGGTCAAACGATGTTTGAAGATCAAAAATAAAATTTTTAACTCTGTGTTGCTCATACATTTTGCATTCTTCAAAAAGTGTCATGCTTTAACCAGCTGAAACAGAAGAGACTGTGAACTGAGTTCCATAATTCTGAAATGTCAGCACTTCTTAACATAAATTTATGAAAGATAAAAAAGAAAGTGTTCACCTAAAATTATTAATCTAATATCATATGGCATCCCCTATAATTCAGAGGGAACAGTCACCAAAAAACCCCACTTGTCAGTTTGGTTTCTCTATGAATGTCTGTCTTTGTGATTTTCAAAACTTGTCTTTCTCTTGGGTTTGGTTTGCTGGGTTTTGGGTTGGGTTTTTTTTAACATTTTTTACGGTTTGTTCATTCCAACCACAATGGCTTCTGAACCTCTGAGGTTGGCCTGAATGTTTTGTATTAGTAAAGAATACTTATTCATACACTGATTAGTCATACAGTTTTCAGAATTCTCAACTGTAACTCTCCTGCACAAGTTAAGAGGAGGAGGAACCTCCTCTTGATAGGTTCAAAATGATAAGTAGAAGTTTAAATAAAGGTTTTCATTATTGTTTCCAGTAATTGTTCTGTAATGGTATTGTCCAGTCCAACAATTTACTGTTTTATTTCCAAGGAGTTTTTTCTATTGTATTTGAGATGTACACATAGGTATGTATAAATGCAGAGACAGAGAGAGACATAGCCAAGTAATGCACAGTTACCTGCAATTTATACTTTAAATAATAGCTGTAACACAAAATAGCATAATGCTTTAAAACCTAAGCATTGTCAAATGATTACTGTTACAACTGAGGTTTTTATGAAATCAAGACTGGAGGAGAGGCCCCTGACATTTCACTTCAGTCCTATTAGCAAAATATCAATTATAGATAAGGAAAATATGTTGCCCCAAAAACACCTGGAAATAATTAACAAATGTATGTGACTTAGATAGGAATATCACTGACCTGATTTGACCTCTGTAGCTTTTTAAAAAAACTGATGTAGCTTGTTTAAGTAACAGTGTTGGCTACCAGATGTAAAACTTCCCAGGCTAGCTTCCTTTTCCATTTGAGCTCAGGCATATCACAAAGGCTCTCTAATGTGAGGGGATACCAGTAAAACAGTGATGAAAACCATAGGTACGAATATCTGCAAGTGGCTCACATGAAAGCATTTATCACTTTTCATGACTGTGTATTAAACCATTAAACCATTAAACCAGTGGAAAAGAACCCTTCGTTGAAAATGCATTAATTATTTGACAATGGTTTTCCTCAGACATTTTTTGCTATGGGATGCAAGTGAAAGATTACAGCTGAAAAAATGATCATCATACTTGAGATAGGCTCACAGAATCTGTTCTTATGTTATTTGTGAAGTTGTCTTGAACTGAAACCTCTGCTTCTTAAGGCTTAAGGGATTGAAAGGCAAAAACTGGAGCTGCTGTAATTTAAACCCAGTCATTCTCTATCACAAAGGTGCAAAATGGACTAAGCCAATCTGCTTCTTTGCTAGTTCAGCTAAGAAATAATTTTACTTTTTGAAAGTTTTTGTACTATTAACATTCCAAAGATGTCATTATCTTTAAAGGAAATTTATTCTTTTGATTTTTTAACATAAGATCAGAGCTGTGAGACATGGAATAGGTGGACATGGTTTCAAACTGCAGTTTACAGCATTTCTGAAAAATTCCATCTATGTGATGTATAGGTAAATCACAAAGATAAAATTAATCAATGAATGCCACTGAGATGGGTTTTCTTGTGCATAAAAGTATCTTGTCTCCAGAAATACTTGCAGAGCAGATTTCTATTTCTATTTAAAAAAATGGTTTTACATTTCTAAAGAGTTATAAAAAGTATCAAACGAAACAAACTTCATTCCAAGTGCTGCAAAAAAAGAGGGAGCATTATGTTGTATTGCAGATAATTAATACATTCACTAGACAGAAAAAATCCAGTTAATTACTGGGTGCATGTTAACTGATTGCAGGTTCTGAGTTTCAGTAACAAAATGAACTCAATTCATATTTCAGGCTGCTCTCTTCTTTTTAAAGTTTGTCACAAAGACTCAGTACATAATTCTAATCAAAACAAATCAAAACTTCTTTTTAAAAAATATTCCCAGTGGAAGAACACCATATCCAGCAGAAAATGAAGCCCCAGCACTGCGGTTTGGGCACTGCTGTCCTGTGCAAGGCCCTATCTTTGATTACTAGGTCTGTTGCTTTGCTTGTGGATGAGCACTCCCTGCAGAGGCTGCAATGCTTAGCTTGTGAGAAGAGAGTAGCTCCACAGCTTTGGTGAGTGCAGCCCCTCAGAGCCACTTGATTGGAGGCAGCTCTAGCGCAGATGTGGGTGGGCTCTCCCCAGTATCTCCCCAGCGTATCGTCTGCTGTGAAGTGGAGGCTTATGCAGAGGAAAGAAAGGAGTTGTAGTTCTTTGGAAGCCTGGAGAAGTTTATTCCCTGGGGGAAAATACAAAAACATACTCTCTTGTGATATGCGTCAAAATTTACTGCCTAAAGGAGCAAGTGTAGTCCTCAGAATTACTTATATCGACTTTGGGCTATTTTGCATAGTTTCCATTTGGATGAGGAAAAGTCACATAACTGGTTACATATTTGTATCTGTAAATCTTCTATATCTGATTTAAAACTGACCTGCTATTTATTCATACATTTGATGTGGAGCTGGCAACCAGCAATAATATGAGCTTTCCAGCACTTCCCATTTATAACTTCAAAGCCTAACCTGGAGGACCACCCTCTCTAGAGACAGAAGCAATTCATTTTTCATATTCAATGTGCTTCTCTTGAGAGGAAAAAACTGCCAGTCATGCCAAATTGTGTTGAATGATACAAGATAAAGCTAGTTTTATCACATGGGCAACTGACACAAAACTCCCACTTATCTTAAGTTGGATAGGGACTGGGTTCAGAGATGAAAGGTCAGGTTTTCATCCACTAAGCCCTCCAGATATTCCAAAATCCCCAGTACATTACAAATTTGAACAGTTTAAGCTCTCTTAAATAAAAGAATCTCTTCTCAAGGTAAAGTATACAGTGTATATAGATACAGCACAGGAGAAACACATGAAAGGTCAGAGATGTGACCTTTTAACATCAATTGTTTTATTTATTGACAAGAAGTCCATTTTAAAGGGCTTAATGAAAAAGCAAGACAAGAATCAAGGAATCTGTTAAACTGCGTAAATTTGACTGACTGAATAAATTGTACTGTGTCCCTCAGAATCTGCAATTGCTATGAATTTCAGGGTAGGGCGGGGGCGGTATTCTTAAAAGAGGAAACAGCTTTGAAAATTGACAGCATATTGGTTACACTAGCAATCCAAAAACTAATTCCTCAATTTTCCTAATATGGCCTAAGGTAATTAAGTTGGTATTTTTATTTTCTTTTATATTTACTTCCATGTCACTTAATTGTTCTGTTATACCAAAAAAAAAAACAACAAACAAACAAACAAAAAAACCCACAATTGAATAAATGCACAGTTGTGCTTAGGGCTCACTCCCATCAAAATCAGTAAAGAAAACCCTGATGACGGGATGATACCCATAAAGTTTCTCTAATCTGCTGTACTTATTTTGATTTATTTTTTTTATTTTACTGCCCATGGTTTTTCAAGCCCACACCAGAGAATTCTAGTTAGTATGTGCACCAGCAAAATAGTTGCAGTTTTATATTGCCTTAATAAATGTTTTTCAATACATCAAATGCAGCCAGAAATACTGGTAACAGATAATATAAATAGTATATGAATATCCATATAAATAACTATATGAATATAAATATAAATGTGTATATGGACAGATTTTTCAGTGGTCCTGAGCACCACCAGTCTCCACTTAAACGACAGGGTGCTGTAAATGTACAGAAATTCAGGCTTTGTTCTTCATCAGGTGCAATCCAAGAGTTCTGGAGATTAAAAGTATAATTAAAAAACTTGTTTCATGCAAGAACAGTACTTTGGCCTTTTACAGTGCTATCTATAGTCTACAGCATTTTGTTTGGGTAAATCAATTATCTGCATCTTCAAGTGCAGATTTTATTTTCATGGACTTTTGGATTTTGTCATTTCAGTAATAATGCCTGGTATTATTCTAGCTCAATTTTACAGCTTCTACTCTGAAAAGACTACTGCCTTTTGTGATGTAATTTAGAGACTTCATTGCAAATGGGCATCAAGACACACAAATTGAGAACATAGGGAAGAGAAACAAAGCTGGATTAAAGATTGCCTTGAACTGCTGGAGCTCAGGCCCAAGGACTCCGCATTCTTGTTTAAAATGCCTTAACAATAAAACCGATCATTTCATCTCTAGTGCCTTTTATGATTTTCTCCTGTAAAATGAGAACAGGATAAATTGGGAGCAGCTATAATGACAGAAACTGGATAGTGCAACACAACAAAGTGGTAATGCTAGTTCTTGTGGTAATCTTTTCATCTTATTCCTCTTTCTTTTCTTATTAGTGTGCTAAAGTGCCCCTGCAAATTGATATTGATAATTTTTCATATAAATAGTAAACAATACCACACTGTTAACACAGCATTGCTTATGAAACTTTATTGCCTAATTAATTCAGTGGTGTCTCTTGTCAATATTTCAGACTACCTCCAGCATGACATGATCACTCCATTTGATCTTTCATGGCACAAGTTATGCTAACTCTTTGTATTTTTATTTTACAGATATTTTTAATGATTTTTTGAGGTTAGACAAACTATTGATGAAAGATTTCTTGATCAGAATAAATACTTGGGTTTATCCTTAGATAACTGTGCAAGCTTCATAACACCAGCTTACTCACTGGCTTCACTCAGAAGGGTAAAGCTGTTCATGACACAATCTGTAACAACTTCACGTTTGCAGGGTGGGTTTTTTTCTTGTATTTTAAACAATGGTGCTCAGCCTCCTTATATAGTGAAACACAATCTTCAGTCCTTTCACACCGTGACAAAGCATTAACTAGACTCACCTTTGAAGGAAATATTATAGAATTGCCTGATGCATGTGTATTGAGAGCAATTTTTTCACTGTTTAAATTATCTCATTAGAAAGAAATTTCGCAAAGAATGTGTGCATATGTGCATATGCAGCTATATTATGAGCAAATTCTCTGGTGTCATTCTGGCTTATTTTTAAGAAAAGCTGGAATGCCCCTCAGTTAATCTACATTCTATTGTGCAGGCCAGTTTTTATGGAGTCTCATCACTGTGGTGAAATGACTGTTTATCAAAGGTCAGTTACAGTACTCAGAGCCCCACAATGGACTGAAATACAGGAGAAGATGAGTAATTTGGAACCTTAATAAGGAAATTTTACTTTATTTGTGTCTAACCTTGAAAAACACTCACAGATTTCAACTATTATACAGGATGTAGTGGTACAACTTCTCAAGGGCCTTTTGTCTGCATACCTCACTGCCTACCAGAGGCTTATTGTCAGCACTGAGTAACCACAGTAATACAGGGTATTTATTGATAAGTGCCTTTTGTTTTTCTTTCTATTTTATATCTCCCCAGATCTTGATGAACATTCTGGCCTTTCTAGCTTCCTTGGTTTCATTTCATTTTATTATGGCATTTGGAGGCCTTTTCCTATCCCGAGACAGAATTGCCAAAGAACGGTATTTTTTTTCTTCCTGAGCTTCTGGACAGATAATTTGTATCTACTGTGTGCAGCCTGAGTGTTGAAGTACACATTAAAGGAATAAATGGCTACTCTCCATTTCCACATATAGTAAATGTGTTATTCTGATATTGCTTTACCCTGTCAGATTAGTGACTATATATTTCTTTCAGTTTTCAAATAGAACCTGGTAAAAGTCCTGTTAAAATGCAAAAAGGTTTTAGGGTTTTGTTTTGGGTTTTTTTCCTTACAACGCTGGAGGAAATGTTTTGGTGTTATGGCATTGCGAAGAATTGTATGAGATTGTTATTAAGATTGTTATCAAAGGAATTAAGCTCAGCAACTAGGTTTTCACAGCGAATGGCACCCACAGTACTGTCTAAATTTTCAGCATCTAGGAAAACACTGCCTTAAGTTTAGTAGCTGATTTCTGGGTGGTGGAAAAGGAGGGCAGAAAAAAAAAAAAAAAAAAACAGTGTCATCATTTCAGGGTGCACCTTCTGTTTTTTTGATTGGGTTTTTTTTAATCTCTAAATTGAGATAAATCCAGTGGAATTTTGGAACAGACCGGATATCTTGGCCAAAAAAGTACCCAGGCGAAAAAATGTTATATATTTAAGTCCCAGTGCAGCCAATGGCAGTTGGATACCTAAAACTTTTCATTATTTTGAAAGTCTTCCCTATTTGACCTGATCTCAGCAACAGAACTTATAACATGAAGTTTTTTACTTTTTTTTTTTTACTCTATATATTAAAACATCAGAAGTTCAAAAAGATATCATTTAAGCAATCTGTGTCATGATATTCTGCATCATAATACAGAGGTGAACTGGAAAGAAGATATGTACACTGCCATGGAAGTTGTGAGAACATGTTGTACTAGTACCTTAGCTGTCACTCCAGACAGTCAAATGAAGTAAGTCAATGGATCTATGGTACAGAGGTCAGAGTGGCAGTATTTCTGAAGAATTCAGAGAAGGTGTCTGGAGACTGCTAGTGTGTGAGATGGAGGAAGAAAGAGAAAGATGAGCAATGAATTCCCTAAAGCTATTCCTCTGAATGCGTTCCATAATAAATTTTAAATGTGTGTCATAGTGGGGTAGACAGGTCAGATTTACCAATAATTTGCATTAACATTTGTAATATCTTTTATGAGCATGACCTCTTAGAGTTTTGAAAGTTTATATTTTTCCCCACTAAATTCAAAATTTTTACTGGCTATGTCATTCTCTGATAGTATATATCTATCTGCATCTTTTATATATGAAATGACGATGCTGTTATATCCCTCTTATTTCTTTCCTTGCCTGACTGCTTAGCAGAGAGAAACTGCTGTAATCTGCCACAGCAACAAGGATTGAAGGGGGGAGTGGTTGTTTTCCCCACAGAACCTAGACAATAATTCTGGGCAGGAGGAAAATAGACTAACACGAGGATCTGATGAAAGAGTGCCTTTCCTTCAATGAACCAGCTGGCTTGCCCACGACAAAGCTTTTATAGGACATAATATAAACAAAATAAGAAGAATGGAAGCATTAAACAATGTAGCCAAGGAGAGAGGAAAAAGAGGGTCTTAAAGGAAAGCAGAGCATATCTCAGAAGCAGCAAAAGACAATATTGCCAGTGTGATTGTTCCAGTCTTCACAAAGGGTATTGTTTGCCTAGCTGGGAGCTGCTGGAAAGGGTTAACAGTTTTCCAGGGCAGACAACACCCCCACGATCCCACCTCGGGGCATCTCAGGTGTGAAGTGGGGGCTTGGGGAGAGGGCAATGGTACAGGCTCAATTGACCAGTAGTGCCCTTGGCTGACACTGTAGTTTATTTGTGAGCTTATTAAGCCTGGCCAGTCCTTTGGGGGCACTCCTGGCAGAGGTCACAAAAGACAAGATTTTGCATAATGAATACATTAAAATCTTTTTGTTAGTGCATGGGGAGCAAGAGGATAATGGCAATGAAGCTTTGGAATAAAAGAAAAGAGGTAAAAGAAAATTAGTCCCTGAGGTAGCAAATATGATCACCATGTGGACTTAGGTTTCTATTTTAGCAAGTGAGCCCTGAGAGAAAAAAGTGCTTGGAAACGTGTTGTCTTTTATTTAGATCCATAGCTACTGCACTGAAAGAGTATGTCACAAAGGGCAGAAGTGCTACTCTCCTCTATGATGAGTCACTTATATGGAAGAATCCCAGATAGCGAATAGTAAAGGATGAAGAATGCTGTAGGAATTTTGAAAATGATCCCTCTCAGGGAAAAAAGAGAAAAGAACAAAAAAAGGAAAAAAAAAAAAAAGTTGCTCTGTCAGCATGTAGACTCTAAATTACACTCAGTTGTTATAAATTGGTGTTGAAAATAAAGTTAACATTATCATAATTCTGACCATGAGTCATGATACAGCAGATAGTACCTAGATGCACCTTTCCTGGCACTTTATTAAAAACCCAAATTTGGTGACAAGGATAAGCAAGTTTAGGTACACATGTGAAGATGGCAGGGTCTCACAACTCAATAACCTGGTGATTCAAAAGACTCAGGGCTGATAAAAGGTAAGAACGCCAGCTGCCAAGGTCAGTTCAAGTATGATATAAAGAGAACCAAATCACAGTGAAAATAGATAAGATACTACTTGAGTTGGTAAGGTACATTAATCTGATGAAAGCTAAGTTGTGTGCATTTTTTTAAAAAGCTTTATCAATCTTTGTACTGGTCCCAAAGCCCAAATATGCAATCTTAAGTAACTGGAGGAATGTTAGAGGACTTAGGAATATAGTAGCTGGTCCATTTGAGCACATCAACTTCAGGCAAGTTTGGCTGGAGCAGAAAATCAGTGAATAACTACCTCAATTTGCTAGGATGTCTCTCAATCAGTCTATCAAGGTATTTAAGGTTCCTGATAAGGGTGCCCTTTTGCCAAAGCCTAATATAGATACTACTCTACCTTTTTTGGTTGTCAGTAGATAATTTAGAAAAGAAAATTCACTTTTTTTTTTTTTTCTGGTCTCTGGAGAAATACTTTCTAATGGAAATATTATAATGCACTCATAAAGATATGAGGGTTTATGCATTCATACAGATATGTTCTGTAAGTAGCTCTAAGGTACACAATAGTTAGTCCACTAATGATAATTTTGTATCCTCAGAAATTATTTGCACTAGCCTGTTTTGAAATTTTTGTTTGCATAGAAAATATGAGAGCTGAATGATACAATTCTATTTCACCTCACCTTCCCTCTGTGCCGCTATTATTCACCACTTTTATCTCAGTAGATGATACAGCTGGCATCCAGCTTCTGTCTCCTAACAGAAAGTTAATCTGTGTTTCTTATTCCTGGTATTTCTGCATTGGTCACAGGATCCAAAATGGCCCTGGTGAGGTGATACAGTCAACACTAAATTCCATCTTTCAGCAATTTTTGTTGCATTTTGAAATCTTTTTTAATTAAGAGGTCTTAAGGATAACTATGCAATTCCAAGAAATTCTTTAGTGGTAGGGACTAACAATTAAAATTATCAAGATTTGAAGCTTCTGTATTTGCAGATGAAAGACATCTAATGTTAACTCTCAGAATACGCTTAAATTAATCACATTACTCTAGCTTCATTTGTATTTGAAAACTCTTCTCTGGGCCTAATATCCTAAAATGACTTAGTGCTTTTTTGTCTACTATCCACACGTGTACCATTTGGAACAGAAGAAAAAGATGTTTGCTGTGCAATACGTGGTGTGTTAGTTTCTAAAGCGTTGTCTGAGACTACTCATGCAGCTACTCTCCCTCTTCTGCTGCACAAAAAATAGATTAGAACTGCAATGAAAAACAGAAGTGGTTTTTTATTAGTATTTCTTGTCCAACATTTCAATCATTCTAGATTTATATTGCAAATGGAGAAATAATGCAATACCTTCACAGGTGTGAAAAGACACCATCTAACTTTCTCTTTGAATAGATATTGTAGAAATACTTAGCATACTATAGAAAGATACTCAGCTGACAGGTGAGGGAAATGCATTGCTTTACAACCTAGGCAACTACCTGAGTTTTATTCTGTCCTAATGAATGCTAAGAATTCCTGCCACTGTAACTAACATACTTTTAGTGTTTGGTTTCAGATTACTGATAACACAATGAAAATTCATCAGAGAACAAAGCAGATGAATGCAGAACTTGTTAAATGAATGATCTCATAATAGTTAGTCAGTGGTAAATCATCAACTGGAAGTGATTCTAGGAGGTTCCTTGGGATCAACATTAGACTCAGTGTTATTCAACTTTTTCACCCATGAGTTAAAACATAAACATAAATCATTCTTAGAAAATTTGTGGGTGGCAGAAAGATTGGAGAGTCAGTAAATAATAATGGGGACAACAAAGCCGTACACTGAGCTCTGAATTTCTGGTGAAATGAGATCATTCATAAAATAATAATAAAAAAAGCAACCAAGTTGCAACTTAATCAAATACAGAACCAGCCATGGAAGAAAATGAACTAGGCCAGCCTAGCATTTCTGGGAATAGGTTGAGTCAGGAAGCTCTAAGTAACATAGTGGAGAGGGCTTTTTGGCACAAATCTGAAAAATAGTAATTGAAATCCTATAAATAATGAAGTGAGAAATGCAATTTGGAATTTTTATATCTTTATTTGTCAATAATGAGACAGATAAGAGAATATTTTGTCAATTTCTGTAGTCCATAGTTTAAAGAATTGTGGATTTTTATATATTTATTTATTTATTTTTAATCTGGAAATGTAGAAAAGAGCCACAAAATGTGGCAGATTCACAAAAGGTTGAATAAAATGCCTACAGTGAGACACTTTAAGAGCTTGGTTTGTTTAGTCTGTCAAAAAGAAGATTGAGCAGTGACTTGACTGAGAAGTAACTGTGAAAGTCTAAGTACTCTCACAACAAGAAAACGAGTACTAGTGTTCTTTAATCAGGCTCAGAAAGGGATAAGAAGAACTGATGGCTGGAAGCTGAACTAAGCCACGTGTTAAGCATGAGTGGTTAACCACTGGAGCAAGTTATAAAATGGTATGATCACTTCCCTATCTTTTAATGTCTACAGATCAAGACAGATCTTCTTTCTGGAAGATATGCTGAACCCAAACACAAGTTATTGAACAATAGGATAAAATGTGAAGACACATAATGGAAAGCTAATAGCATAATATAATTACCCCTCATGGTGTTAACCTCTAAAAAAAGAAGTACTTAAGTGGTAATCCCATGGTGCATCTCTCAAATGGCTCTTGTTATGTCTAGGACCAACCCTTGTACTGCTTCTGTCTGAGACACCCTAAGTTTTTGAGTAAGTTTTAAACAGCACTGTAGCAAAATGTCTTTCAAAAACATGTTCTAGAAAAGATGCATTAGAATGAAAGTAGGAATATAATTAAAAGTATTTTTAAAATTAAAATTGTGTTCATAGTTGTAGCAGTCTTGTCATAATAGGTGAGCAGTTATGGTATCATTACTTAGTCCATTATCTGAGCAAGTAAGTTCATACCAGGGTTAGCTTTGTTTAAATAAAATCTCAGACTAGCTTTGTATTTTCTAGTCTTTTCTGCTAGTAAATGGGTCATCTCCCTGTAACACAGCTGTGACAGACTCAATAGTATAGTTTCAGGGTATCATCTTTTCAGATGACAGAGTAAACATACTCATTTGCTATTCCAGAATGAAGGAAAAATTTGTGGATCATTCTCCATAATCAGAACTCTCTGTCTGGGATTGGAAAAAACATTAGCTCCAAATCACAGAAATATAAAATGTCTTGATGCATGTGAAGAGAGCATCATCTAAGTTTCAATTTGAACAAATATTGCATATGTACTTGACATACTGTACAAAAGCTTTCAGCCGATGGGCAAGGGACATGCACCGCTTTACAATCGAGGCAACTACTGATGCATTGTGGAGCTGCTGGATTGAAGGATTAGGCAAAAGAGTAGGGCTATTCTCCCAGATACAAAGAAGGTTTAAGCCACTGGTAAATTAGCAGAAATGGGTAAGGTAATAGCATCAGTATATATGTGTTTTACCTAAGAAAAGATAACAGGAGAGAATAGAAGTAATCAACTGCTTGTGATTATTCACAAATATTGTGAACAGCAAGAAAGGCATTTCTTCCTTACAGCAAATCACATACAGGGAATGTTTTTTTGTGAGAAACTTGATCAAATTTAACAATATTGATTCAGAAATTATCAGTGTTAGCCTCAACTTTTAATCATTCAAGTAGTGCAAAGTTGTCCTAACTCCACTCGGGATTTGAATTAATTCTGTGGCTTTTTTTAGTGTAAATTTACGATGTTTTTACCTATCAATCTATTCTTTCTAATGTGGTATAAAATTATATCCACTGTGACTATAAAAGCAAGAATTTTCTAAATACTAAAGAAAAGGGAATGAGGCCTGCAGGAAAATGTGTGGTATAAACCAAGTTGTAAATGCAATTATCAAGGACCGCACAATCTCTGTCACAAAATATACTACCCAATGTGATTAACTTGGCCCCAGGTGCTGATTCCCTTCAGCTTCCAAACTAACTGCACTTGAGGAGAGTCTAGCCATTGTCACTGGATCTTCTGGGTGAAATGTAGACCTAGATATCATTTCTTCTGGTTTTCTTTGGTCAGGAAATATCTTTGTTGGGTGGCCCTTGAGCACTCACAGAAAATTTCTAACCTTTGAGTTACTTGTGGATGATATCCCCAGAATTTCACCCAACTAAGGTATGCTTGTCTTATCCTGGCTAGTGTGAGAAAAAAGTAAGGAACAGAAAATAGCCTGGCATCATAGGTTTTCTTTAAAAGACTTGAGGAACAGTTCTTTGAAAACTTCAAAGGTTTTGCAACATGTTCTACGCTTAGTTCTCTTAGTCACCCAGTTATCACAAGCACATCAGGACGGTGAGATCCTTCAGTGTTACTCTCTCCTGTGAGTTTTTTATACCTGTGTGTCATGGTTTAAACCCTAGCCAGACAGCTTTTTCACTCACTCCCAGTTAGTGGTGCCAGGCTGAGAGCAATCGAGGCGCTCACCACCACCACCCCCCCCCCCCGGGGCTCTCCCGGGAATGAGGAGGAGGATCGAAAGAGTGCAGCTGCCAGGGGTTGTGACAAGAACAGTCCAGCAACCAATGTACAACATAAATCACCATCGCTACCACCAACTACAACAATGATAAGAGAAAATAACAAGGGAAGAGAATACGACACCACCGGCCAAGAAAGCGAGTCCCACCTGGAAGCCCCTGTCCTTCCGGGTAACTCCCAGTTACCCCCACCCCGGGCATGACGTGCTGTGGTATGGAATACCTCCTTGGCTAGACTGGGTCAGGCGCCCCATCTCTGCTTCCTTCTGGCTTCCCCTCCTCCCTGGCAGAGCATGAGACTCAGAAAGTCCTTGGTCAGGGTAAACAGCAACAACCGAAACATTGGTATCACCAGCACTGTTCCCAGGCTGGAAGTCAAAACACAGCACTGCACCAGCTACCACAAAGGAGAAACATGACTGCTACTGCTGAACCCAGGGCACTGTGGCACTTTGTTCTTCTATGAATACCTGAATTACCCCCATTTAAGAAAATGGTTCTACACAACCCTTTTTGGGGTAGTAGAAGAAGAAAGGACAGTAAACCAGTCAGCTTCTCCCTGTTCCAATCCTGGAAGTCCACCGTCTTCAGACACCACTCACAGACACATCAGTTGGGTGGAGATGCTACTTCTTCTGGGGCCATGGTCTTAGCTAAATCAGAGAAGTTCCTCCAGTTATTAAAATTAACCTACAAAATCACTCATATACAAGAAGCAACAATCAGCAGAGGAGCTTAATCTTTGGGAATGGTAGCCATCAATAAGTCACATTTCTCTGGGAAACAAACATAACTGCTGGTGAGTGTATTTTACTATTATAAAGCAAGGGAGCCGATACTCTGTGCATTAGTGTCAGCTGTTAAATTTAGTTAGGGAGTAAAGTACCTTTAAAGGACTTTTTCAACCTAAATATTTTTACATTTCTATGATTCCATGAGAGCAGATACCTCTTTCATTGGGATAAAAGCTTATTCCCAGATAAAGCTGTCAAAATAGTAGATGCTGAAGTGGTGCCATGATCAAGATGAATGCTTGTTCTTAATAAAACATTGTGTTGGGTAAGAAAGCAGTGGCCTTCACCTCAGGCACTTCATTAACTGAGCAACCAACTGATAATAAACCATTGCATCATTATTACTTAAATAATGATGTTATACTAAATGAATAAAAGCAGCATTGTGCTTATGTCCAGAAATTCCTTAGTTCTTATTTGCTATATGAAAAGGTTTTGTTACTTGCAAACCAGTATTTTAAGGATAAGTCTACTTGACGATTTTCTAGATTCCATTAGATGTTTCTCAGTAGAATTAATGCTTATATAATCAGTTGGATTTTGTCTTCTCTTGTCCAACATTCCAAACAATTTGGGTGATATGCAGGCCTGATTTGATTGCATTGTCTTCCCTACATCACACTTTCACATTTTGTTTATAATTCTTCCTCTACAGTGAAACTGCTCTAATCTATCAAAATTTCACTGCAGTATCACATGGGGAACTACCAGTTAAACAGGACACAAGGATTGTAACATTTTAAAAATAGCTTAAACAAGAGACAAATATGATTTCAGTTAAAAGGAAGCCTATCAGTTTGGAGAATCTCTAGTGGAGTTTTTCAGGGATTGGTCTCAGAGCCAGTATTATTTGATATCTTCTTTAATGGCTTTGATACAAATACTGGGAGTGTGCTAATGAAATTTTTCTGATGACAAAAACTTTGGCAGAGTGGCCAATACTGAGAAGAACTGGAATAGCATACAGGAAGAATTAGATGACCTTGACGACTGTAGTAAAAGAAGCAAGATGAAATTTAATAGTACAAAGTGTAAGGTCATGCACTCAGGGACTAATAACGAGAATTTCTGCTATAAGCTGGGAGCTCATCAGCTGGAAATAGTACAGGAGGAGAAAGACTTGGGTTTAATCAGTCAATCACATGATGATTATCACTACCTGTGTGAAGCTACCATGAAAAGGAAAGTTTAATCTTAGGATGTACTAGGATGTTTTCTAATACTGGTAGAGAATACACTTGCACAAGGTCTTGGCATGACTGCCTGTGGAATAGCAAGTACAATTCTGTTGCAAGACAGTTGCATTCAAAGCAGAAGTGCTTCAGAGAAGCAGAAAAGAAATGTTAAGAAGCTCAGGCAACACCTGAAAAGCACCTTTACTTCTTTAGCTTAGCAAAATGGAAGCTGACAGAATACTGATGTACTTTGTAAATCTACTGTACAGCAGGAGGAGAACTAAAAAATGAAAATCACAGAATCTTAGAATTATAGAATGATTAAGGTTGGAAAGGAATTTAATATCATCTAGTTCTAACCCCCCTGCCATGCCCAGGGAAGAGTCCCACTAGACCAGGTTGCTCAAGGTCCTGTCCAACCTGGCCTTGAACACTGCCAGGGATGGAGCATACACAACTTCCTTGGACAGCCTGTTACAGTGCCCTGCCATCCTCATAGTAAAGATTTTTTTCCCTATATTCAACCTAGTTCTTCTCTGTTTAACTTCAAAACCATTTCTCCTTACCCTATCACTACAGTCCCTGATGTCTCCCTAGCTGGCACCCTTGTAGGCCACCTTCATATACTAGAAGGCTGCTATGAGGTCCCCATGCAGCCTTCTCTTCTCCAGGCTGAACAGACCAAATTTTCTCAGCCTGTACCAATTTTCTTAGCCTGTCAATTAACTAAAGAGAAATTAATTGATGTGGAAATTTGAAAAATGCTCATAAATATGAGTATAAGGTTCTTCAATGGTGCTAATGAGAATTAACAACTATCTGCATTTAACACCAAGCTCAAGAGGCTTAGAAAGAGGTTACATATTGAACTTGCCTCTAATAGTCAGGGATATCTTCCTTTCCTTCTGCCTTAAATCCTAAATGGTTATTGTCAGAAATGTTTGCTGTTAATGTCTCCCCTTAAACTGAAACTAATAAAATGGATGCCTCACATTCATTACCAGTCTCATCATGCTCTATTGAAGGGTTTCAGTTTAACTGTTTTAAACCATAGTTCAGGGGGAATGGCTGATGCTGTTTCAGTTAAACTGTTTTAAACCATAGTTCAGTGGGAATGGCTGATGCCAACAGCCATGTTCAATTAATATCCTTTGGTATACAATTACTTTCAGCCAATGAAAAAGCACTTTAGTAAACATATAAATCACTTTTTAGGTGAATTTCTTTGCACTGGCATTGTGAAAAAGCCATCAGAAATAGTAAAATATGCACTTTTTGTAAAACCCCATACCAACTAAATGCTTTCAGTTAAAATTTCTTAAAAGTACTGAAGAAATCAAGTCCAGGATAATATGAAAAATTCTCTGATGTTTTCCTCTTGGTAGCTGCATATCAAAGAGGATGACTAGTGATGAACCTATGCAGAATACAATTTTCAAGGTGCACAGTAACCACAAAAAGAATTTCATATCTAGACTGTAATGAAAATACCCTACAATAATTCCCTGTCTTTTTAACTGCGCATGAATGAATGAAGCACAGATGCCTTTGAAAATGCTTTGCCCAATGGATTCAGTTAGACTCACATTAAGAGGCACAAAAACTGTGACATATTTGTACTATCGCTTTAGGCATGTTCAAACAACTTAATTTATTTCAATCAAGTGCATTTACTCAATTCTGGCTCTAAAAAAACAACAGTCTGGCAGTTTAATAATATCTTGGATGCAGAGAAGTCTTCATTGCCACAGAAAAAACTTGGGTATGGAAGCAGCACAGAATTCTTGCTTCTGGGACAGTGCCTCATGTTATGCCAAAATGAAGTATTCAAATAAGTGGAAATCAGAGTTTTTCAATACTGTTGCAAAAACAGTCTTTGTGCTTATGACTATAGGAATAGGGAGGGTGTATAAAGCTAAGTAAGCCAACAAAAGGGAAAATAAATGTAAAAGCAGAACTAAATTTCAATTCAGGATTAAGGAATAATGGAAATTAAAAGGTCTTACTCTGAAGGAGGAACAGTCCAATTGAACATCTTTTACTTGGAATGGTAGATAAGAAGATCTGAAATACAATGTGTGTTGATAAATTTTCAAACTCACACATTTTCTTTAAATCCTCTACTGTTAGACTGCAGATATAATCCCAGTATATGAAATTTTTACATTAGATTTATGAGAAAATATGAAATATCAGAAACACACAGAAAAGGATCCAATATAATTTTTCATTTGGTCACAATCGGAGAGCTGTGGTCAATGGTTCAATGTCCAAGTGGACACCAGGGACGAGTGGTATCACTCAGGGGTCAGTATTGGGACCAACATTGCTCAACATCTTTGTCAGTGACATGGGCAGTGGGATTGAGTGCACCATCAGCAAGTCTGCCAATGACACCAAACTGTGTGTTGCAGTCAACACACTGGAAGGAAGAGATGTCATCCAGAGGGACCTTGACAGGATCTTGAGAGGTGGGCCAGCACAAACCTCATGAACTTCAACAAGGCCATGTGCAAGGTCCTTCATGTGGGTTGGCAGAATCCAAAGCGTAAGTACAGGCAGGGAGGAGAATGGACTCAGAGCAGCCCTGAGGAGAACGACATGAGTATATTGACTAAGCCTAACATGAGCCTGCTTTGTATGCTCACAGCCCAGGAAGCCAACTGTATCCTGTGCTGCATCAAAAGAAGCGTGACCAGAAGGTTGAAGGACGTGATCCTGCCCCTCTACTCTGCTCTCATGAGACCCCACCTGGAGTACTACGTACAGTTCTGGTGTCCCCAACACAAGAGATGTAGAACTGCTCAAGTGAGTCCAGAGGAGGTCCAAAAAGATGATCAGAGTGCTGAAGCACTTTTCCTATGAAGACAGGTTAAGAGAGTTGAACTTGTTCAGCCTGGAGAAGAGAAGGCTCAGGGAAGACCCTATAAATCTTCCAGAATCTAAAGGGGGGCTACAAGAAATATGGGGAGGGACTTTTTACAAGAGCATGTAGTGATAGGACAAAGGGCAATGGCTTTAAGTTGAAAGAGGGGAGATTTAGGTTAGACATCAGGAATAAATTCTTTACTGTGAAGGTGGTGAGACACTAGAACAGGTTGCCCAGAGAAGCTGTGTGTGTCCCACCTCTGGAATTGTTCAAGCCAAGTTAGATGGGGCTTTGAGCAACCTGGTCTAGTGGAAGGTATCATCTCTTCAGGGGGGTTGGAACTAGATGAGCTTTAAGGTCCTTTCCAACCTGAATCATTCTGTGGTCCTATGATTCTATAATAGTGATTTCAAAGAATCCATGGGAAATGTGAAGAGGTACATTTAACACCATTTCAATTTTTGAAGTACAAATACAGCATAAACTTCCTGGTGCTGTGTTTTTCTGATTAAGGAGCATACTATTAGTCCTGAATTCCTAGGTTCAGGCTCTCCTGAGTTCAGCAATAGCAGTCATTTTTCTCCTTCTTAGTAGCTGGTGCAGTGCTGTGGTTTTGACTTGCAGCCTGGGAACAGTGCTGAAAACACCGATGTTTTTACTTGCTGCTTAGTAATGTTTACTCTGACCAAGGACTTTCTGAGTCTCATGCTCTGCCAGGGAGGAGGGGAAGCCAGGAGGAAGCAGAGACAGGACACCTGACCCAAACTAGCCAAGGAGGTATTCCGTACCACAGGACATCATGCCCACTGTATAAACTGTGGGCAGTTAACTGGAAGGGCTGAGATCACTGCTTGGTCAGGCTGGGTGTCCTGGGTTCAGCAGTAGCAGTCATTTTTCTCCTTCTTGGTAGCTGGTGCAGTGCAGTGTTTTGACTTTTGGCCTGGGAACAGAGCTGATAACAAGGATGTTTTGGTTTGGCCAAGGACTTTGTGAGGCTCATGCTCTGCCAGGGAGGAGGGGAAGCCGGGAGGAAGCAGAGACAGGAAACCTGACCCAAACTGACCAAAGAGGTATTCCATGCCACAGCACGTCATGCCCAGGATGTAACTGGGAGTTAGCCGGAAGGGCTGGGAGACTTCAGGGCTGGAGGAGGTATCGCTCAGTGTTTGGTCAGGCTGAGAGGGCGAGTTATCGTTCGGCTGGTGGTAAGGTGTTGTATTCTCTTCCCTTGTTATTTCCTTTATCTTTATTATCATTGGTGGTAGCAGTAGTGATTTGTGTTATACCTTAGTTACTAAACTGTTCTTATCTCAACCCATGGGAGTTGCATTCTTTTCGATTCTCCTCTCCGTCCCTCCGGGAATAGGGGGAGGGCAAGAAGGGGGGAAAGTGAGTGAACGAGCTGTCTGACTGGGTTTAAACCACAACACTGGGTATCGGTCAGCGGGTGGTGAGTGGTTGTATTCCCTTCCCTTGTTATTTCCCTTATCATTATTATTACTGGTGGCAGCCGTAGTGGTTTGTGCTATACCTTAGTTACTGGACTGTTCTTATCTCAAGCCGGGGGAGTTACATTTTTTCGATTCTCCTTCCCATCCCTCTGGGAGCAGGGCAGGAGGAAGGTGGGGAGTAGCGAGCAGGCTGCATGGCTGACTGGGTTTAAACCACGACACAGGTAGATCTGGGAAAAAATATAATTTGAATATTTATTTTTCTTCATGATTTATGTTATTTTTTTTAATTTGTTTTAGGGAAAATACTTGCATGATAGAATAATTGAATTTCATTTCACATCTGTTGTCTTATATTTTCTGCTACAATTGGACTGCATGTTTTTAGATTGGGAGAAAAAGTGAAATTATATATAGCACGCAATTAAGACCCAGAATTTTTAAACTGTTATGGCAGATTTTAGAAGAAATTGTGTCTTAGCTGAATCTTACCAGCATATAGTGTTATTTCTCTGTAGTCCATCTGCCTATAATCCACTGTAAAAAGTAAATAAAGACCTTGAGTAATTTATTTTTTTTTCTTTAGTTCATGACCTCACTTACTTACAGAATGCAGAGTCAGTAATATAGTGAGTGGTTTATAAATATAACCATACTTTCCTACATTTTTCTTTTAATTTCTAGAAGGGGGCAAATTATTATCACTACATGAAGTAGATTACTATGAGCTTGTAGAGCTATGCTAACCATTTCAGGCACTGCAAGTTTAAGAGCAACATTTTGACTTCTGGAAGAATCCAGCAGTATTATCTTTTGCAAAACCTGGCTGCCTGGACATAAATCTTGCAAAATGACAAAATTAATATGATGAAGCTGTTAGGTATTTCAGAACATAAACATGCAGACAATATGTGGGATTACAACTGCTACCAAATGCATGAAGACAAAATAAAAATGGCAGCAGCCATGTGTCAACATGAAGAGTGGGTACAGTGTTTCCAGAAGATATTAGGGTTCCTGTTCTTAAACACAGAGGGAAGAATGCAATATCATTCTAACTACCGGTTTGTATAAACCAAATTACGTAAGTAAGTACCACAAAGATATGACAGCATAAGGTAAGATAAATAAATTATGAAGATGAAAAATAGGCCCTAAAAGCAAGTTAGGCACCTAAATAGGCTAAATATACAAGACTGTAAGGAGTTAAGACAACGTAGACTGATTCTATCACATCAGAGGTAGGCAGGAGAACCATACTCAGTAAAACAAGACAAAATGACACTGAAACAAGGAAGCGCATATTGGAATGGGATAGTTACCTTCAAAATAAAAAAACAAACAAAAAAAAAGCAATGACAAAAAAAAGCCACCCCAGGTCTGTGTCCTGGTTTCAGCACATGACAAGTTGTCATACTCAAACAGCCTCCAGGTATGCCCACTGCTGCCGGCAGCAGCCTCACACCAAGAGTGATACTAGTCAAACTAGAGAAATCAGCCAGGTGGAAACCCTTTGTGCACCAGTGACAGAAGTGACAAAAGAGGTAAGCTTAAAGTTTGCTGAGTTTGCTTACATCAAAGCAAATGAAGAACACAACAGAACACAGGAGTCTGGGAGAAGTTCCGAGATTATCCACCTATATTTCTGAAGAATAAGAAGACTTGTTCCATAAAATGGACAGCAAACAGAGCTACACTTCTGGAGAAAAAAAAAAAAAACTGAGAAAAAAGCTTCAGGAATGAGAGAAAATCAAGGAAGCTTTTGAAGTGTGAAATGAGACAGTCAGAGATTTTTTTGGGGGAGAGAATTGTGAGTTGCCAAAATGAGCATAACACAAAGAGAGCACTCAGAACCTGTGCTGGAACGCAAAACAGTTTAAAAAAAGAAAAAATTAGACCTTGAAGAAATTCCAGAATCAAGAGGGAAATATATGTATAAAAATGTGTGTGTGTGTGTGTGTGTGTGTGTGTGTGTGTGTGTGTGTGTGTGTGTAACAAAGTCAGTACCACTTAATTGTAAGGACAGATATGTCTATGTTCTAGGCTGACAGATACTCAATTTGTTCACATCCTGGACCTTAACAGACAACAATAACATCATTTTTAAAACCAGTAGAAGTATTACTGACTGTGACCAGAAGCTCTAATCTTACTCTGACTTCAGAGTTTTCCAAGATATAAGTTAAAGATGACAGTGATGCAGTTAAGAATTTTAATTTATTTCTAGTAAGTGCTTTGGGATGTTTGTAATATCTGTTGCGTTGACATCTCCATGTGAAATCAATGGACATGTTATCAGTGTTGTAAAAAAAGTCAAAATAAATAAATCTCTTATGAACTGTGTCGCTAAAGTTAAGTCACAGTGGAAAAATTGATGGTTGTGTTATTTTTCAATAGTTTGCTGTGATTGCTCTAAACTACTACATTAATTTGGTGGCATTGTTTAATAAATTCTGCTCAGCAGTTGCTTTTTATGATAGTCTAAGAAAAAAATCCAAACAACACTGCAGACCAGTTCATCCTACATAACCTTTACAAATGTCTTTCATCAAAAGTGGAAATATTTTTATATGAAAGCCTTTGGATATGGTTTATATGAAGATAAATGTGATCCAGTGGTTAGGATAGAGTTCTAAATTAAATAAAGCATATTTTTCTCTCATTCTGGTATTATCCAGCTATATGACTCTGACGCAGACATGTAAAACTATGTTTTTTAAGTGACATGGTATGCAGTTTGCAATGCCTACTGGCAAATTTCATCAACACAAACAAAAAAAAACACAAAAACAAACAAACAAAAAAAAACACAAAAAACCAAGAACATCAGAAATTAATACGTCTTAAAAAAATGTATCAGTGTCTTAGAATTGTTTTTCTTTCCAAATATGAATTATGATGTTTACATTGTATTTATAACAGAAGATCTGGAGGGTTATAAATGCAGAAAGCAGTATGTAAAAACGCAGAAAGCAGCATGTAAAAATGCAGAAATCAATATATAAGTTCTCAAAAGTATTAGTTTTCACCAACCTCTTTTTTTAAAAATAATAGAACTTATTTTAATTTTCTCAACAAACAGTTCTAGACATTAATTTGATTTAAATTACACAAATGCTTGATATAAGTTCTGGTTTAGAAAATGTTATCTCTATACTAAGTGAATTGAGCAAAGAAGTATTACAATGGCCAATTCATTGCCAGACATTGGTTCACATTTAATCAAACAATAAGCTTGTCATCTGCAAAAGAAAGAAATTTCAGTACAGCATTTGAAAACATGCACAGGAATGTATCAGTAGGTGAAATAAGAAATCTTTTAAACTTATCAGATTTTACTAATTTTAACCTTATAAAAGAGGAATTTGGTGTGCATTCTAAGTATCCAGCTTTTATTTTTTTATATACATTAACAAACATTACTAAGGTTGCTGTGATAACTTGTCAGTTTTTCCTAATGGTCATACAAAGCTTTCATTAATGGCCAGCATGAATTAGACCTTCCCGTGGGCAACTTGAACTCAACTACGGACTTCTATTAAGGGTTTTTTAATTGAGTGAACAATTTTATTTTTTTTGGAAGAATAGTTTTTTTTCTTCACATTCTTTCCCCCATTTAGCTTTTCTGATCCTGAGGTGTTACTTAAGGGCATAATTAGTAAACATTTGGGGGTAATGCCTAAACATAAAATTAAAAGCCATGATTATATTTTCTTTTTTATCTAAGTTTTAATTTTGTTTTCATGATCATGAAGACTATCACAGACATTTAAATCTTGAACTTTTTGGGAAATATGATGATTAAAAAAAAAAAATCATATGTTTTCGCAACAAAAATTGAAGGCATGCTTGTTCAAAACTCAGAACAGTCCTCTATGGCACATGAATAAGACTGTGTTTGACTTTGTTCTTATGATGGTAATGAATTTATTTGTTAACTCTCTCAAGATGGTGAGTAAAATCTCTGTTTCTGCTTTCAACAATAATACCTTATGTGAGTATCCTTTCTGATCATTACAAACCATAATCTATAGCATGGTATCTGGGAATCAGTAGAAGGAAAAATATATCAGGAAAAAGGGTATCTAACAAATAAACCACCCAAACTATCTCCTTCATATTTCCACATAAACCATGTCTATTCATCTGTGTATTTGCATCTCAAGCCAGAGAACCCACTCAGTAAAGATATCACTGGAAACAATAATATCAATAATTAATGGAAAATATTTCTTATGCTTGCCTAGTCAAAGTACTATGAAAACATTAGCTGCACCAGCTACTTCTCAGCACCACTAATAATCCAACGTGCACATGCTGTTTATGGTAATGACAAAACAGAGGCGAAGTTGAAATAGCCAGGGGTATATTTCATATGAGTCATGAAGACAGCAAAAGTTCATTGCAGTTGATCCTATATTCAGCCCATTAAATTATAGAAAAAGCAAAACTATTGCTAAACATGGCAAGAAGTGACAGCATTTCCTGAATCAAAAATAAACAAACTAGTTTGATTTTGGTTTAGAAAGTTTTGTATAGTTGATGCTGTTATCTGTTAAATGATTTTTGTTTTGGTTTTGCTGTTTCTTTTTTTTTTTTTTTTTTTGCTGTTAAGAGAGAGCTAGTGCTGTGTGAAAGATACTAGTTTGACTTGCGAAATATCAGCAAGTTTCTGATATCAAGCTGTGTGGTGTGGTCAACATGCTGGAGAGAAGGGATGCTATCCAGAGGGACCTTGAGAGGTGGGTCAGCACAAACCTCATGAAGTTCAACAAGGCCATGTGCAAGGTCCTGCATATGGGCCAGGGAAATTCCAAGCACAAATACAAGCTGGACAGAGACTGGATTGAGAGCAACTCTAAGGAGAAGGACTTGGAGGTGTTGATTGACAAGAAGCTTAACATGAGCCAGCAGTGTGCACTTGCATCCCAGAATGCCAACTGTATCCTGGGCTGAATCAAAAGGAGCGTGGCCAGAAGCTCAAGGGAAGTCATTCTCCCTCTCATGAGAGAGTCACTACTGTTCTTTCTCCTATGTCACCCATACCAAATCCAGAGAAAATTATTATAATGGAAGTCAAATGGTCCCTGTTTATCTACCTACTTATCTATTTTTGACACACAAGAGGATTGAAGTTGTGCAATTAATATCTGTAAGGTCTTTTGAAGAACTTGAATATGTCTTAGAATAAATATTTTTATCAAGCATACTGAAAGTACCATTTATTAAACCCTTTTGTGAGTACAGTACCCAGCTTGGCACTGGTGGATCTTAATCCTTATCAACTTTTTTACATTCAGTGACATATTGTACGAGCAAAAATGAAGGCACTAAATTTAAATTTCCCATAGGTCAATATTGCACCTTTTATACCTTACTGGAAAAATGTTGAAAACCTTTTCCAGCTTGTCTTTTAGCAAAAACTTAAGAAACATAATTTCTTACTTCTTCCTAAAAAATAAGATAGCTTCTTGAAGAGGGTTCAACTGAAGAGCTTTCCTAAAGGTCAGTGAAATTAGAGGAAGTTCACAATTTCACAAGAGTTAGCTATGAGTGGTGTGTAAAAGGAGAATGCACCCTAGGATGAGATGGAGGAGAAAAGGGAAGGAAGAGGAAGAAGGGAAGGAATTTGAATATTCTACAAATACAGAAGGTATTTGGAACACCAAGAATCCCTCTGTGCCACTTAGACACTCAGAACACGCATTTATTCCACTATATTATCTGCACATGTCCTCATGCTTATATAACTTCCTATTAAGTCAGCGGACTTCTAAATATTGACATAGAAATATATATATATAATTCAAAGGTAAATTATAGCCTTTGTTTTCAAATTGCTTGGGCATATCATCATAAATATTGTTTATAGTATTATTTCTTTGAAAGTCATCTCATCAGCTTCTGCCTGTTCTTACTGTAACGTATTCAGGTCTAACCTTTCCTTGAAATCTCATTTTAAAATAATGTTTATATTAATGGTCTCTTAATAGGCTGTCATTTAAAATAAGTTTAAATGATTCAAAAGTAAGACCAAGCTTAAACCATTGTTCTGAAAAATGTTTCATTTATTGCATTCCTTGTGGTTATTTAAGTTAAAAATTGTAGTTAGAGGGTAAATTGCAAATACAGTAGCCTGTTTTATCATTATGATGAAAACCATACCAAAATTTGCAATATAAATTAGACTTTCCCTGGGACTTTTGACTTCTGATGCAAAGGTTGCTTTTATAAATGTTTCTTCAAAGCTCTATAATACACCAAATGCGTGTGATATTTAAATGATATATTGGCACTGCACGGTCATCATTTTGTTTAGGGATGCAGAAACTAGATGCAGGCTCTTCACTACACTAAGGAAACTGCTCAGTATGCAGAGGTTTGAGTCACATAATTCCCATTAATTTTAATGGGAGCTACATGGATAAATCTGTATGCTGAAATTCATGAGAAGCTAATGTCAATAGAATTTACTATTCCTGAATTTGCTCTCTGAACCTTTGTGCCTGGCTACCTGCACCTCCATAAAGGTCCTGGAAGGAGGGAGGGGACAGAACAGTATGAAGTGGTCAAAGCAGAGGCATTCAGAATTTAAGAGGTCTATGGTATGTGTTCAAAGGTAGGAAACAAGTAATTAATATCAAATGCGAGAAAAGGTAGTTTTAAAATTATGCTTTCTTGAAAATCTCCTTTGAAAGCATAATCTCCTTAAATCATACATAGTGTGTTTTGTACATGACACATTTGGGGTTTTTTAAGTCATGTAAGAAATATATTTTGATTTCAAAATCTGACACTTCAGGGAAGTGTACCAAATAGACTCTCATTTATACAATAAACAAAAAAAAATACTCAGAGGTTGTTCTTAGAATTTACCTTACATGTATAGATATAGTTGCTGGATTTCTGTGAATTTCAAACTGAGAGAGATTCAAGCTGAACCCATTTGATATGTCTAAAAGAGTGTAAGGGAAGGAAAAACTAAAAAAAAAAAAAAATAAAGAAAAGCTTTGGAACATACTTAGGATGTTTAGGAAGAAAGAGTTTTGGGTTCAGCAGTTTCTGCCACCATTACCTCTGCAGAAATCAATGGAACTAAACTCAGGTATGAATAAAAGCAGCACACATTATGAAAAAAAAAGATCAAAATATGGTTTTTAATCTTACTCACATCTTAGCCTATCGACTCAAACACTGAACAACTAATATGCTTTGAGAGCTGTTCAGCACTGCCAAATACACCATCCAAGCACACTTTTTTGGCAGGATTATATGCAGCTTGTATTTATTAGGTAGGCAGCTATTTGAGTTGATTAGCTACAAACATTCCATGAAAAAGAAATAATTTCTCATTCACTATAAATACATGTCGTTTTCTTCACCACTTGCTGACTCAGCTTCACTTGTGGTCTGAAGGATGAAGTCATACGGTTTTTTCATATTCTTGTTTTAATTTGTAGTGTTGAGAGGAATAAAAGCAGTAGTCTGTGATAGCTTACCCTTGTCCTGTTGCACTGCTCCTAAGGACAAGCTAGAAAATCCTGCTAATGATTGAAGAAGTCACCAGCAAACTTTCTTTGGAGAGTCAGAGGAGACAGCAGTGATACCAAACACATTGACTATACGCATCTGGCAAACAACTTAAGGGCTGGTGCCAACTTTTATGAGTAAACCTGAAAGATCAGGACTTAGCAGGGACTGGGGAGTGGGATGGTTTCTTGACTGTCTCTCCTCAAGTAACCTAAGGAAACTGAGCTCATCACAGGTTTTTTGGTTTGGTTTTCTTCCCCCCTTTTTTTTTTTTTTTTTTAATCCATCAGAACTGAATGTGAACTTGTGAACAGCTCTTTGAATGCTGGGCATCTCTAAGAAGCAAAAATTGCAACTGACATAACTGTTTAATGGAGCAGTTAAAAATCATGCTCCTGATTTTCTTACTGACATTGGGACCATAACAGTTTTACTGGTTTCTTTTTCAGCCCACAGATATTCTCAGGTAATGTTCTGATCTGGGATATAGTTAGAACACAGTCATGGCCTGGAAGTAATGAGAAGGAAATAGAGAATGATTTGGCACCCAGCACCTAGCTAATGAGTCCATCCTTCCAACAGTCTTTCACTTTACAGGGGGAAGTTCAGTTTTATTACTACTCCTTTTGCTTCTTCAGGGTATATACTTGAAAGGGCTCCCACTTCAACTCTTCTGGCTGTCCTCCATGCTTCTTAAAAATAACAATTACAGACTTTATTCTCCTCTTGATAGACTCTGAATACCACCTGAGTGTGAATAGATAGATACATGCATTGCTTTCATTAAGATCCTATCTGATTTTTGACACAACAGCTTATAATAAAGCTACTTCATATGAAAGGCTATTGAAGACAACTGGCAAAGACCTGGGAAGACAGGAGCTATGCACCTGGAGAAAATGCCAGTTACATAGATTTAGAGGAATGGGCATTGTCACAGTATCAGCCACAATGAAAGCATTATTGCAATTCACATTTGAAGAAAGGACATACTCAGAATTACACATGATAGATTGCACCAGACATGTAGGAGAAAACCAAACATATGAAACACTGGAGCCATCTAATGCTATGTGAAAAATTTGGCTTGGTATAAAGCTTGTCCTTGCTGTGTACCGAAAAACCAGTTATTTAGAAAGCTATTCTCATTTCTGTGCTTTCAGAGAACTCCTTTCAGATAAATATTTAATAGAATAGACATTGCTATAATTAACAGATTTAAATGTACAGTTTGCTGAAGAAGTTTCATGGAATAAGATCAAATAATAGCAAATGTCAATGTATGTCACCCATGCACTTGCTAATTTGGGATCTGTTGAATGAAAGGCATACATAAGGAAAAAAAAAACAAGGTACCCTCATGTTTAACAATACGGTTGCTGTCAGCAATGTAGTTGGAAGATTACAGAAGTAACCCTTAATACAAAATAAGATTTTGCAAGTAGTGAGATGTGTATATATACATTTGGTAACAAAGGTTTGGAAGATGATCTATAACTTGTGCAAAATGCAGAAGTAGAGTAGGTGTAGAGAGAACTCGAAGGTGCAAACAGCTGAGTATCAGCAATAAAAAGACAGACTGCAAAAACTGAAAAGAACTCTGAGGAAGAGATTACAAGAGAAAACAGGATTTAACCTCTGCTGAAATGCTATAGAATCTGACCTGAGCAAGCATGGTTGGACTTTTAAAAGACCAATTTTTATAAATGACTTCAAACAGCTCTTCTAATGTGAGACAGGACATCTTAGTACAAAATTTACCTTCCACTGGCTTTCCCTGCCTAGTGGAAACTGCTGCATCTCTCCTCTCCAGTGACATGCAGCAACAACTGGCAAATGTTTATGCATAGGCAGTTGGATACTATAACTAGGATTGTTAAAATGAAAAAACTTTGCTTATATGGCAGTTGATATGGTATCCAGCTACTGCACAAGCAAGTCATTAGCACTGTATTTTTACAAAATGAGATTGTAATTAGGTGCCTTTGATTCTAAAGGCAGAATGAGTTGCACATTTCTGGCTGCCATTCCCAAAGCGTGACATAAGAGTAATCAGCCATAGACTGTTATTCGCTGCTTACCCCACATTTTTACTCTATTAGTAACTCGCAACTAGTCCCTGGGCAAGACAAGATTCTCAGTCATCAGCAAGCAATAAATATCTCTGCCAGAGTTGATAAGATTTCTCAGGCATGTATAGTACTTTTTATTTTATTCCTGTTTTTCAATTTCACGAGCTCTCTCTGTGCTGAAGTTGGGTCTGGATCCTTGGCTGCTTTGCCACAGTAAAAACTAACTTGCTTCCCTATACTGGGCTGTGGCCAGTGCAGCCCTGCTGTAGGACTGGGAAATCCTACAGTCCTGTAATCCAGTTTAAAGTTATCTTACTCTTCCTCCTGGGATCTGAGCATAGTCTTAATAGACCATTGACTTCACCAAGAACCCTGTGCTTAGAATAATTACAGAATTGGGTCCAGATTCTGGCACTACACATCTCGAAATGGAGATTAATGACTACATTCAACAACTATTTTCCAAAACACACAGTATTACCTTAGGACGCCACAAATGATGTGTGAAATGAGACACCTTTGTCGATTGTCATTGCACAAAGAGGATAAAGAGAATGACATGTAATTATTACTGTGTTATTAGCTGTTATATTCAACCTATACAAAGACAGAAAAGTCCAATAAAATCCAAAAGCCTTGGATTTGTTAAAAAAAGAATAAACTTATTGAAAACTTCTTTTTCATAAATTTCACCAGAACTTTTTTCTGGAAAGGAAAAGGGTCCACAAAAAGAAAGAGAGACATTTTAAGTTTGTCTTCTCCTTTCAAATCTCATCCCCTTCTTTATCTTTACTTGGAAAAACTCAAAGAGCTTCAGTGCATTAGTAAAGTTTTGAGAGTATTGTGAATGTACCTTTGTCTGACAACACAGATGCAATGCTGTATCTTTTAGAAACAGAAACGAATACAAGGCATGTCTGCCAAAGTTAAGAATCTTTTTTCCAATTTTATGAATTTTATGTTTTGTGGCAAATTACAGAACATACATTACCCAATCTGAGAGATAAATTGTTAGCAAAATGTGTTAAAAACAACTGAAGAAATTTCATGCACCAGTGCTGGCATCAGTTCTGTAAACTTCCCAAAGGCGATTTCAATAAATTCCGAAAGTCCCTAAACATTTTAAGATAGATGTGTCAGGCAAATCAGAATCCCTCCAGTTCTGAAGCATGAACAGTATTATTTATATATGAAACGTTATGAAAAGGTGAAATTATTTTTTATGTGAAAAAAAAACCCTGAAGAATATTAATCCTGAGCATATTGTTTTCTACATGGTACACAGATTATTTTACACTTAAGGGGTACTTATTTTCTGTTCATTTAATTGATAAATCCATAATGAAAGTTTTCAAATATTTTTATTAAGAAAAAAGAATACCGCATAACATTAATGTTCACAATTTCACTTAAGAGCTGGCCAGCAGATCATCAAAAGGTACGTTAAAAAGAAAATTAATATTGAATTGTTTGTAATGGTATCCAGCAGGCATCAGCACAAGGTCCAATGATGTTCAGTATTCCCAGCAGTGATCTGAAAGTGCAAATAAAAATTACCATGCCAAGGATCAGAGGATGACAGAAAGATTTCTTGAGTAGTATATAATGATGAGATCAAGGAAGAGGATATCTCTTTACAAGCTTGACCCATTGAAAAAATAATTATTTTAGGAGAGCTGAATGCACAGTTATACATCAATACAAAAGAATCTCACCCCCCAAAAAATGGGGTACAGTGTCTTGGAATGCCTTGGCTCTACAGGGATTTATGAGCCATAATCAACCAGCAACTCAACACGAGCTCCCATTGTTAAGCTGCAAGATCAGACCTAAAGTAATCCTTGAATACTGATGCAATTGTTGGAATAATTCCCATAGATCTGCTGTCCACATTTTAATGGGAATGGTGGAAAAAAAATTGATAGTTCTCAAAATTGCATTCAAAATTAATTTGAGTACAGGAGGAAATTATTTGCTGTGAAAGTATAAACTCAATCACAAGGAGGGCTGAGGGTGACTTGATTATAGACCATGGGAGAAAACCCTCTTATGTACATAATCTTTATCTTGAAGGGAGAATAACAAAACAACCACTCTACCATTCCCACCAGGCCCCAAAAGAAAAAAAAAAAGTATAATAATAATAATTCTGAAGCTGAACACTGACAAATTAGAAACAAAGACTTTTTCTACTAATGAAAATAAATATTGAAATAAATTGCCCCAAAATGATGAGTTCTTCTTATTGGCATATCTTCAAATCATGACACAAGATAGAATTTCAACAAATACTAGCTGTTCTTTAGTTAAAAAATAATTTTATTACACTTGACACACAAAAAAGCAAGTAGATAAAAGGGGTTTTCACATACCAGCAAACTAGCTGATGTTGAATTTCAGAAATACAAAGCCTAATAGAGAAAAGAAGAAATAAAATAGAGAGAAATTAGAAGGATCTATTCAAAATTACATTGTTTGAAGATCTGAGGCCTGACTTGGGGATTTTGTTATAATTCTAAGCGAGGATCTCTTACTAGACCATGTGCTCTACTGTGGTATGCATTGCATAACTATGGAAAATGTCTTAATGTAGGTATTTTTCATTCACATAAAATTGTCTGTTAGAATTTATATCCCAGCTGGTATGATGTTATACAGAAACAATATCATGTGTTGTTCTGCAAGTTGTGCATATGTTTGGTTTCTGAGGCCAAAAATCAGGATGTGGTTTGAAAGAAAGTGGGAGGAGTCAACTAGTAAAAGTGTTACACCATATGACAACCTCAAAAAAAAAAGAGCCTATCAGTTGGGAAAATATATAGCAGAAGCAGAGACTGCCTTTACTGCAATAACTAGTGATCTGCTGTGCACATGTGCACGTTCTCATGCCACTGGAATTTTAAAAGAATAGCATTGCAGCTTGTTGTTTGAGTAGTCTAAATGTCCACAATGATAAAGCAAACCCACTTATTTGTCATGTAATCCGATGTATTGTGCTAGTATAAATCACTCAGAATTTCAATGTATTAGAGGTAACCTAAATTATTAAGAATAAAAATGGCTTCTTATGTCTAGAATAGGAGTCAAGATGGTCATATATCTCTGTATAGAGGTCCACTTTTAGGCTTTCTGTTGATTTAGATGTTCCTGAGTAATTATCTACCAGAGGGTAAGGGTCTGTAAATCACCTGGGTGGATTTTAAAGATATCAGAACGATAAGACTTGTGATCTAGAAAGTGCCCAACTTGTAACATACCAGTTTAACACACCTCTTCCTCAGGTGAGCCATGTTATCTGCTTAACCCTGAAAAATTTTTACTGCCAAACCCAATATGAACAAGTGGAAACATTTTTTTGATCCCTAAGTTAATATTAAGTTAAATACTCCCTGAGTATTTAACTTGGGTTAGAGATTCACGTGGTGTGAAAGTAAACATCTTCAATCTCAGTAAGTACAAGTAATAAATGAAATAAATAAATAAAAAAAAAATAGCTTCAGAAGTGGTTTTATATACAACTACTCCTGGTACATAAAGCAGTTGAAATAGTGGGAAAAATAAGTTTCTTGGGGAAATCACAGCATTTGTAGCTCCCTGTTTGTTTCCTACGTTAAGTATTTGAAGTATGCTGAAATTTTCAAGCTACATATGGACACACTTAGTCACATAAATTTCCCTAGTACGTTCAGTCAAGTTTTCAGTAATTTTTTTTTTATTTCTATGTTTTCTGACTGTATGATTAATGTAAGTAAATAAGATGGAATGAAATTCTGCTTCCTGAACTTACATAAGTACTGTAATTAAAATAGCTTGAATAAACTATACATAAATTAGCCATTTTTGCAATTAGAACATAAACCCAAAATATGTCCTCATATATTTAAAGCACTTTGGATTTAATTAAAGACAGATAATAAATGAAAGTTTGTTCTCAAGGGTTAATCTTTAATTTAATCTTTAATTTACCAACAACCCTAACACATCCTTTTGTACTATATAGTAATTATGGTTTCTTATTTTTTAGTAGGGCTCGATACCTTTGGTGGCATCTGATGAACATGTGTCAGTGATATGACAGGCATTTCATACACCTGCTTCAGCTGTGAGCTGGTGCCTACCGCTGGCAAAGCAGCCAGTAAGAAGTACAGTTGCCACTTCACCAATAACCTAAAAAGCAAAATGTTGCATTCCTAATTTTGACATTTTGATAAACCACTTTGTATTTGATGCTCAAATACAATTCTGTATTTGATTGCTTAATTGTCTTTCCTACCCTAAATGCTGAAAGTTTCAAACAGTAATGAACATTTTTTAATGTCTCTAACCCTGTAAACTTGTACCTGTGTTTCAGGCCATAACTCATTTCAAATTTGGTTGTGAAAGCATAAAGCGACACTCAGGGTCAAGCCTGGGTCATAGTTTAGGATAAGCAAGAGAAGATATCTCAGGTGTTCCCAGTCCCCTGGCATAGCTCTGCAGCAACAGCTAGCCATTTGGCTTTCTGGCAGTGTCACACATCTAGAACAGCCCTGCAATCTCATGTTGCTAAAACAGAAGGGTTAAGCAATCCAAGCTGTTGGCAAATCCAACAGCTCAGTCCTGAGAAGAGCAGGGGGCAGGAGACACGCCACCCTGAGCATACTCCACACATACTGTCAGAGACAACATCATCAGTACTGCCAGTATAATTCACAGAGAGACTATTTGCTTGTTGTATTTTACTTTTTATTTAGGTTTTCTACAAGTTCCACTAATTTTCTACTAATTTTCTTTCATTTAGCACAAAATATGTACAGCCATATGGCAACAGTTCTGTCACCAAAATTCTCTACGGGAGATTCACAACAATCAAAGGGTTTTTTGTCTTGTTCTGTCAAGAAATACTAATGAAATCAACCTGCTTATTTAATGAGAAAAGCCGTGGCATTTGCATATTATTTTTCATACCACCATATGTCCACATCTGAATTATTCTCAAGGTAAGGGATCTTCCAGTGATATCTAAAAAAAACAGCCTTGAGATGTTAGCAAGACAAAGATGCCCTTGATTGATAGTTTAGTAGCTGAAAAAAGAAAACTTAGGCCATATTAATTAATACTAAGTATGTTTTTTTTGAGGATGACAGAATTCTGCTGATAATGAGATCTCCTAGAGAAGCTTTTTTATTAAAAGACCCCACTAAAACTTAAAGCTGCCACCACTGCCTTAAGGAACCTGCTGTTTCGGGATGTGTAGCCCAAACTACCTTTTCTCTCTAAAGCTTTTAAGGCAGTTTTTAAGTACACTATGAAAGACTTTTCTGTTGCACTATGGAGCATCTAAAGACAGTATAACAGTAGACAGAAGTGGGCATTATCATCTTGTATTTACAGATATGGCAACTAAGATAATTAACTGCCCAACACCCTTCTACAATAGCAGCAAAGAATAGCCCCTAGAATGACTCCTTCAATCTACTTTAAACACTGTGTTAGAAAAAATTTTTTTTTTACCTGCCTGAAGATTTTTTTCATTATGAAATAGTTTGGGAGTTCTTTTTCAGTTCCAATTATTTTTTAAGAAAATTAAGCAATTTCTTTAAATTTTTGAGTTTATAGTATCCTTACTGTTTCTGACATCCTCTTGAAGTTTGGAAAATACCTTTCCATTTATTCATTTCTGTTGAGTAATGCTGACTTCTTAGTGTTTCCTCTGTGAATGAAAATCAAAAAGAAAGTCATTACTTGTGCTCCCTATTTAACTTCTAGATTGACACATCTTGGTAGGTAACACGAATAACAGTACGTTTCTGGAAATTGTATGAATTGCCATTAAATTCAAGGGTCTAATTCTGGAGAACATCAAAAGTGTTCTAAAAGGTCTAAATAAAAATAAATAAATAATTTTAAAAACCCTTAACAACAGTGTAATTCTAAAACACATATGTAGATATTTGCCTAAATTCATAACCCAAAAAAATATTGAAATACTGAGTTGGAAGAGTGATACATAGCAAAGAAGCAGTTATTGCATGAATCAGTAATTTTCCTTACAAAAGAAACTCTGAAATCCTAAGAAATTAAAATACATTCTCCTTCACTTTATAACAATATTAAGGAGTGTCAAAACTCTGACACTCCCTTTAAGCAGTCATTCATTGTAAGCAATGACAGAAACATCCCACCTTCATGTTCCTCTGATAAGACAAAAATCAAAGGATACAACAAAAATGAAACTAAACAAAATGAAAAACAGTAAGTTTTCTGCTGCAAATTATGTCACATTTCTTTGCAGAGCTTTTGTAAACCTTAATGGCTTAAAGCAGTGATGTCTGAATGGCAGGTTCTGGGATTTAGGCATGTAAATCATTTTTTCTCTTCAAACTTGAAAATGAAGGCCACAGTTTCAGAAGGCTCTGCCACCACTCATGGGGCTTTGTCCAATGACACAGATGTAGAAGCTTTGAATAAAATGGAAATGTCAGTTGCCAGAAGCATAACCATGAGGAAATCCTGGTGAGGTCTTTGGTCCTGTCGCAGGTCACCAGCTCCTTTTTAATCCTTGCCTAATGGCAGGGGCTGCTTCCGCACTGCTGGTCCTCTGCCAGATTTCGAGCTGATAATATGACTTGAAAGGTTTGTTCACGTGATTAAAGGCAAGGGAAGCTTTGAAGAGCAGAGCCTGTTAAATTCCAGTAAATAAGTTGGTGCATATTTTAGAAGGAACTTCTTACCACACAGTTCACAACTAGTATGCCCATTTCAGCATTAAAGATATACCTAGGAAAAGAAAATCTGTGTATAAGTACGAAAACATATCAGAATAGAGCACTCAGACTGAATAATTAATACAATTTTATATTACGCAACCATACTTTTTAATCATCAAAGATAACTAAGGCTACAAATATTGACAAGGATGCATTTCTTAAATCACTATTTTAAATGGATTTTTATGGCTGGTCTTATAACCAAGAGGCAAAAATATGTTGCACTGCATGGACACGCTGAAGACATGAGTTAAACGGCCAAGACTACTCTTTATCTCCCTAGGCAAAAAGGCAAAAGAACTGCTACCGAGTCAGAACAAAGAAAGAACTATCCTTGTCTCTCTGTATCTACTGTCTTTAAATATGAGTAAAAGAACCAGATAGTTAAAAAAAACAAAAGTTAATAAATTTGACGGGTTCACAACATACTAAAAGTTTGTATTATGAGTTTACATAACTAATGACCATCACAGGTCCCATCCATAATGCTAATTTCAGCAGATGTACTACCAGGAAACCATTATACCAAATTGTAACCAAATTTTCTCACCTCATCTTTATCAGTGAGGACACTTCCTTCTGCTTCACATGATTTTACTTTCTCTCAGTTTTCTCGATGTTTTTACATAATTAATCATACTACTGAAAAATATTTTAATCCAAATAATCCAATTTCCTTTTAAGAACTGTTTTCAGTAATGCACTTAATAGCATATACAGAAATATAACCTATAACATTTTGGTGTCTTAAGCCATGTGATTGTTACAGGCAATGAGTTTCATATAATTTTTTATTATACCACAGTTGCACCATGAAGTTTACTCAACATTTAAACAAAAACAAAAAAAAACAGTTTTATCATGATTCTGAAGAATGCACGTTATCTTTTATTTCTGCATTAGCAGAGGGAGGGCTTCATATAAGCATAGCTTTCTAATCATAATTGTGCTAACTTCAAAAGGAAGCATTTTTCAATCATTCTAGCTAAATGCGATAGCACAGGTGGAGATTACTACTTGTTTGGAGCTGCTAGTGAAGCTGTTCATACAGCCATTCCCTAGCTCAACTAACTGGGGTGACTAGCTCATTTAAATAGTAACTCAGCAAAGAGATTAGGGTTTGTACTCCTGAGTAGCTCAGGAAATGTACATTCTGGTACCAAGAAAAGTGATCAGGAGTTTAGGGCAAGATTAAAATTGTAATTTTTAACTACCACAGATACAGCTGGAAGAAAACATGTTATCAGGGATCAAATTAAACTTAGTTGTATTTTGTTTTCAAAGGACTGTTTCACAAATAGATGATTTTATACTTGAAAAGTTGCTATCACTAAGGTAATGCCCAACTAGTAATAAGAACTTTACAGGGTGACTTGAGATCAGATTATGCCTTCAAATGATTTCTGTAGTGACTATTTGAAAAGAACACCCAAAAATAATACACTAAAAAGTCTATTATTTAAACACTCCCAAGAAATTTCTGTCTGCAAAAGATGGAAAATATTAAGCAATAATAAATTAATTTCTGTGAAACAAAAAAGAAACTCCTGTTCCATGGGTTTCATATCTGAACTGAATAGACTCTGATTCCTAATTGAAAGATGTATTTATTTTGAATTGAACATATAAAACTCTTAAAAGCACTGTTAAAATATCTTACAGGCTTCAGCATTTTTTTATTTTTTTATATTTTGTTTCCATCACCGGAAAAATGCTCCACATCAGCCTGTTTACTCCCAAATGGACTGACCAGAAAGAAACAAGTTTGCAGTTAATCCACGTTCTTTTTCTTTTTTTCTTTTTTTCTTTTTTTTTTTTTTCTTCCTTAATTTATCCTTCATATCGTTTCCTATTTGGACCAAGCATACTTTCTTTATTTTATTTAGTTATCTCTATGGCTTATTCACATCTGTCAACAAAAAATGCACATCGCAGTCACACACCAAGGCACAAGCCACAGAACTCACAGAAAAAGTAAAACAAGCTATATTAATGTCATTTTGATAGTCAGGGGAGAAGTGTTCAAGTCCATCTTTCTAAAAATAATGATTCATACAGGTGTCATCTCTGAATTTCACTGCAATTATCAAAAGAAAAAAATTATCATTTATGGAAGTTGCTTCTTGCTATTGAAATAAAATGCTTTAAATCATAGTTCAGTTCATTCACACATTTCTCCCATAAAAATCACTCTTACATATAAGGAAATGAGAAAAAAACAGTTATATTAACCCACTCTCAACCTGTGTGATCTACACAAATAACAAACATAAACCCTTTCCTGGTCATCTATTCCTATCAAAAATAGATTGGAAGTATTTACTACATCCTAGAAAAACAGAATGAAAAAGAGCAAAACTAGCTACTCCTGCATCCATAGCAATGATGAGCTGATAAATAACCTCACCATATTGCCTTGTCAGGCATATCTAATAGAGATGAAGAAGTCTTTAATTAGGGCATAAATTCCTCACTGCACTGCAGTTGCAATGCAACCTCCCTTTCACTGACAGGTGCAATACTTGGGTGAAAATTTCTTGGCATCAGCAATCTACTCTTTTGAATTTACATTGCTAAGCAACATCATTACTTTGATTGACTCATGTACAGTGCTACACTTTCACCTCTTATGTACAAAAAGATAGATTCTGATTTCAGTGCCACAGCTTTACACAGATGTAGTTTCAATTAATTAAGTGCACTTACTCTTAATTTACAGTCATGGAAGAAAAATAATTTTCTTGATTACCCTCTTATTTAGAAAGCTCTAACTCTTTTGAATAGAATAAAGTTACACTGGTCTAAAACTCACATGACAGTTAGGGGCATAGTTACACGTGTTTTTCCACAAGAAGGTGGCAGCTGTCCTCAAAGTTTAATGTGAGTTAACTAGGAAAAGGTGATTGACTGATTCTGAGGTTAATTGCTTGTTGGGATGTTAGAAAGCCTATGCTAACAAGTGCTGCTTATAACTAACAAGTGCCAATTATTTCTTTATATTCTAGTACATGTATTATGCTATCCAAACATCCCATCCAAAAAGATCCAGGGTGAGTTAATGATTTAAGAAAACCATGCTAGTTACTCAGGAAGATGGCTTAGTGCATGCTGCTTATCACAGATGTACAACTCCTCTTACAATTTTGTGACAAAAGCCTTTGGTAAAGTTATCAATGTATGAAAACATATTCATAATAAAAGCGTAAATAGTTGTCTGATCATAAACTTTGTTTTTTGTGCTACTAGCCAAAAGTTTACATGAGCAGATCATGCTTATTATGTTATTATTAGAAGCCAGTGAAATCTTTAAAAGTGGTGATATTTTAATCCTGCTTCCACATCTATATGTAGAAAAAAAAAAAAATTCTACATATAATTGGTGACCAAGTGTACCTACAAGCCTGAAAAAATGTCCCACATAATACACAGATTATTATGTAAAATATTACCTAATATTTGTATAATGCGTTCACCTGGCTTGAAAATATGCTGACAGAACTAGAATGCATAACATCATCCATTTTAAATTGATATTAAATTCATAATTTTGTCCCTGAAACATCAGTAAATACCAATTTTAATTGCATTAATAAAATGTGACTTATGAAAGTAGAATTGTACTGACTGATGCAGATTTTCACTATAATAATAATGATTTAAAATAAGTTTAAAAAGTAACAGCTCCTAAAGAAAGAGGGAGTTAATGTACTGAAAATAATAGTACAAATCCAGCCTGTCCCCTACTCCTAGACAAGTCATCTACCTTCTATCAGTCAGAATAAAACAAGCAAAGTTGACCTGAGTAGGGAATTTACCAAGCTTTCAGAATTTCTTTGCAAGAAATCTTACAGTGCTTGGTAAAACTGCATTCCTTATCTGTAATTCCTTGTCTAATTTCAAAATATATGTATGCAATGGCATCACAACATCGCATCAAAGTTGAAAGCCCTTGGAAATGTATTAATTGTGAAAGCTGGGAATTATAGCACCATCTTTCCCTTTTCTGACTGTTAAGACATAGAACATAGAAGCATAGAAAGGTAAAAAGTGCCTAAGGTGCAGTTTGATCTCTCCTGGTCCTGCAATGCAGAGCACATTTCAGCATACCGCTAACCTGAGAATTCAAAATGATGCAATACAACTTCCCTAACCATGCAGCTTGTTCAGTAGGCATGGGCGATCAGAACAGGGTTGTGTGAAGTGACCATAAAAACAAAAATATATAAGAAAATAAAAAAAAGTTAAAATTATATTTGCAAATAATGCATCAGTATTCTTAGACTGTTTTAGAATAGATATGTGCATTTCTGTAGCCATCAAACATTTAACAAAAGATAGCTCCTCTAGGTAATTTGCAAACTGTAGTTTCATCTAGATATATGTCAGTGTAAATCAGGAACCTTCAGTTCTCAGTTTTTCTAAACAAGTATGCCATAATCTTTCCTAGCCCTGTTTCTGTCAGACCCTCATAAATCTACCACATTGTTCTGTCTCCTCAGAATGCAGTCAAATTCACGAATATTTTAAAGGTATAGTGAAATACACATATAGCAAGTCTATCATCGTAGTAGGAGTTCGTAATTTCCTTCACCTGCAGTATATATTTCATTTTAACACATGTTTAATAGACACCAACTAATCATGTTTAAAGGCTACCTCTTTATTATTGCCCTTTATCCACAAACTGCGCTTTTTGCTGACCTTAATATATAAGCTGAAGATAAGCAATCGTTCCATATAGATGCTTACATATATGATTTGACTTTAGGATATGCAAGGTAGAGCTGGTCATAGCTCATATTTTCTTAATTTACAAGTGCTATTGTTGAATGTATTTCTTTTTGTTCTAAACCAGCTAACACTCCCCCAAATACCACTGACCCTACAATTCAATGCCTTCGTTTTTTCTATACCCTTTATTTTACAAAAGAATAAAAACTTAATGACATTTATCAGTTCAAATCTTTTAAGAATAAAGGACTATGTGAAATATATAATATAAAAATTCCCTTTTCCTGGAATTACAGTTTTGTATTTATTGAATGCATTCACAGGCTCCCTTAGGATGTGAAATGTATGGAAATATATGTGCATTACTAAAGAAAGAACTAAATTTATTCTTTCCCCACATCATGCTCTTCTTTGCGGTAGAGGTTTTTAATTCAACACAGAGCTAGAATGAGATGAAGCCAATTTCCTGGTCTATATGTGTGACAAATGCTAAAAGTGGCACAAGATTAACAAATTAGTTGATGTATATATCTTTAAAGATGTTTTTTTTTTCTATTTCCCAAATCAAAATGCATGCTTTACTGGAAATGAAGATTTCTTTAGAGTTAAGTATTAAACAGGAATCTTATATATCCCTGTAGTTTTAAAAAGAATGATGGCACATATGAAAACTAAAGAACAGCAACCCGAAAAAAAATATAAGACTTCTATGGCACATTAATAATAACAAATTTTAGTGGTAAAAATTGTAGATTTAGCGACTAAATCTCATATTTTAAAAAGAAATTTGCTGTGGAAAAGTTAATTATTTCAGTACACAAGTATTTCTCTCAGACATAAATACTGACAATGTATTAACTACCAAAATATGAAAGTCTTCCTTGTTAAGCCATGTGTCGGATAGAAGGATTTTTTTAAATGTGTATGGAGAGATCTACAGTATAGACATGTGTGTCATTATAGAAAGGTTTCTTTATGATGGTTTGAAACAAAAACTATGAAACTTGACCTTTTTAGCTGACATAGTAATCACCTACTTGATGTAATCCAGATATCTGACACCAAACAATAAAAACATCTGTGACAACAAAGCCATATAAAGCTTGTGGAATTATTTAATTTTTTAAAAAACGATAGCAATATTTAATAATCAGATAAGCCTGGATTGGTTCGTCTTACACAAAAACTTTTGCACTTTGCAAATGCTAGTTTTAAAGGGCAATTAACTTGATGTGAAAGCTTTTTAAGCTCTTGTGCATATGTTTTGGTGTTACCTCATTCATTCTCCTTTTAGGACCTTGTCAGAGTCCACCTGTTTTGCTTTTGCTTAAATTACATCAAAATAATAGCTTTCTTTAGAGAAAAGAAAAAAAAAAAAAAATCCTACATTTCTACTGACTGTATCCAAACATGATAATATGCTTAAAATTCAAGAGGAGCCATATCCGGGTCGCATGTCTCAGTCACCCAATCTCCTTTTCACATATCTGTTCATGTTGACAGACTATGTCATAATACATCAACAGAAAGATCAGCATAGAAGAACAAAAATTCGTCGCCTGACAGCAAGAGGAAAACTGATTTCTACTATTAAATTAGCAAAAATATACCAACACGTCACTACCAATAAGGACACTACAGCTAAAAGCATTCACCATATTATAATTCTGAATTAGCATTGGGACTTTTTTTTTTCAATAATCTTTAAATACAAAAAAGGGGGTGGGGGAGGAAGAGGGCGAACCCAATGATGTCTACATCCTTCTAAGTAAAGAATCAATTTCTGCCAAACTATGCCATTCCGTTTTAGTTTTCTTGATATTTTAAATATTAGTTCTAAATATCCATTTAATTAGATAGGAGTGAGCACTGTTTTTTTTGCAGTATTCATTTCTGACAGGGGCTCTTCCTTATGAGGTCAAGGAGACATGTGGAAAATGCTCTGTACCAATACAGTGCATCTGCTTCTTTATATCTGAGAATTTCTACTCATGTGAAAAGCATTCTGACTCTCTCATTGCTAGATATAATTTTAATATACTATATTGAGAAGCAGTGTTTCACTAGGAATTTAACAATACCTGGAATAAATAATGTCTTTTGCAGCCTGGGGCAACATCTGCCACTTATGCATTAATTCTGCCCCTGTTTGAACACTCTACAACATATGCACTTCTCTTTTGTCTGTTATCCTTGAGTTGTGTTATTCCCAAATATTGACATCATCTACTTTTATCAGCACTAACTGCTCTGATGCTTCGTAGTCTCATGCTCAGCTCTATTTCTTTCTATTGATTATCTTCCTCACTCCAGCAGGTAGCTAGCCAGCGAGGCTGTCCTGAGAAATAGCTTCCAATGACTTTATACGCACAATTTACACGGAATTGTTTAAAGAAGATATTAGCCTCAATACAAATCAGTGAACCTCATTTAGTCAATACTGCACAATTCAGCTGTTGGCACCCTGTCACATGTTAGTCTTTAAAGTCAACTACCATACCCAATCTGCACATTAGGCATAGTATTTAGTTTCATATTAAAATGAGGCTAGTTTTTCACTTTTCTTTTTGAAATCTATTCAATATACTTTTTATATCACCTCATTGAACCATATGATAGTAATATAATTTTAAGTATAAAAACCTGAGATTAAATGCTCGATTTTTGACAGTGTCCTTAAATATAATAAATTCAAAGGGAAATACTGTTAAGTTAAAATGGAGTGTTTTTCATTAAGTCCAATCAAATGGTAGACAACAAAGGATCTTTTATTTGAGAATATGAAGTGAAAATGAAAACCAGAAAACCTTTACTAAGAAAAGGTCTAGCTAAATTATGTTGGAAGGAGGTCTCCAGATTGAATCTGGGTGTTTCTTTTGCTAAAAATGAATTAAACTAAGATGAACTATGGGAGAATAGTTTACAAAGAAGGAAAACCTAGTGCTTTACAAAGATGAAAACAGGGCCTAAATACAGTTAAGTTAAAATTAAAACTACAAAGAAAGATCAAATATTAAAAAAAAAAAGCCCTGCTGTAGCACCTAAACTGTTTTTTTATCATCAAGACAAGAAAGTAAGAAAATTTGGGGAATTTTTTTTTTTTTTTGCTTTTGTCCTTTTTTGCATTCCACAGCAGAGCTCTAAAACTTTAGTTAGACATTTATACAAAAAATTCATTTTTTACTTTAAGGCTACCATGCTAAGATCAAAGCTATGATTTAGTCTACAACTAAAACAAGGAGGAAAAGTAAAGAGCATGTGCTTATCTCTGAATCTGTTACTTGACAAATAGATAGCTCTTCTGCTGTTTTCAATCTGCATTAGATTCACGTGTTAGTGTATGTAGCATACCTATGATGTTTATACTACAATTTCCATGTGAACCCTTCAGCATCAGGATAAAAATAGGTGCTCTTCCTATTTCTTAGAAGAAAAATACTTGTTTTTGCTATATTTGGGAAAAAAAAAAAAAAAAGATGTCTGGGAGTATAAAGAAGATTAAAAAAAAAAAAGAAAAATAATAATGAAAAAGACAACAAAGCAGAAATCCCTGCTCTATAATATGTGATCGATATTTTAGAAAATGAAAAAAGGCAAAATGCAGAATCCTCTTTAAGTCCTGATGAGCAGTCATCTGAATTTACTAATATACATCTAAATGTATTTGAGAGAAGGTAAAAATTTTGTAACTAGTTAACCACTGGAAGTATTGATATCAGGCTACAGGTTTTATCCTAAATGTTGTAATTTGAATATAAAAATAGAAGCATTTTGGGTGACCTCTACTCCCTGCTCTTTTCCCTTTAAAGCTCAATGAGTGGTAGCTAAGGCTCTGAACCCCAGGTAGGAGAAAAATGCTGAAAGATGACCAGCCTAGCCTGCCTAATACATCTTCGTATGCACATACACACAAACTCTCTCACTCACATACACATTTATCGCAACCTGACATTCATAGAAAAGCCTTTTCCCTTCTCTAAGCTTCTACAAGGCCCATTTCAGAAAAAAACAAAGGAAAAAAAAAAAGACAGCAGGGACAGAAATAAATGCATATTCAGGCATCAAAAAGGCAGGTGTTGTATGGAAATACCTTGTGTCTGCTGCAATATGCTTGCTGTTGAAGGATTTGAGAGCTGTTTTCCATGGGTCTAAATATGTTTAGGATTAGTGCTTTTGGAAAGAGAAATCTCACAGATACTGTTTGGTCTATTACTTGGGTAGATCTGCATATTTAAAACAAAAGTTACACTATTCTCACTGTCTTTCAGCTGCTGTCTTCTGTGCATGTACCTACCCATTAACTATAATTCTCTTCAAAAGCATTAGTAATTACTAAAGTAGATGCAAATTCTTTATTTATTATGCAAATTTCATCTTGGGAAATCTTGCAAAATGTTTATATGCATTCAGCGATTAAATATGTTGCAATGGTTCTTTTGGATAAGCAAGTGTATTGATGTAGTAAAGCACACTGTGAACAGTACAGAGTTTCTGGAACGATACAGCATGCACAGTAAAACAACATGCATTCTAAAAGTTCACGAAAACAGGCTAATGTTGCTGTTTTCTTAAGGAATTTAAAATACCTTTAGTGATTATTACCTATCTTTAGTAATTATATTATTTCGTTGTGACAGGGAAAAAAAACACCACAAAATTTCTTACCATTCTTCATCCTATTTATGCTCATTATTAGAGATACATGGATTCACTCTATGCTTGAGTTAAGCGGTACTGATCATGTTTTTCAGTCTTGAAATGGTAACTGGACATGAAAAATAAAAAAACCCTAGGTAGTAGATTAGTAGTAGTTAATATTTAGGAGAAAGAATAGCTTTTCTACTTGAAACTTGAAAGTGCTTGTATCCCAAACAAATGTATTGTTTCTTTAACGCAAGTATTTATACTTTCATATCTCAGGATTTCTTTAAAATGGGTCCTTGCTACACACAAATGTGCACATGAATAATTTAGAGTAAAGTTTCCCTAGCTATTTATGTTGAGAATGTACTCTTAAAAATACCTAATGGAAAAAAAAAAAAAAAAATATTTCCCCCCCAAATCAACCTTATTAAAATATGATTGTGTTATTTATCAGTAGACATTGTTAGTTTCTCTGCTTGATTAGCTTTTGTTTAATGCTCATAAATTTAAAGGCAGACATATATGGCTTTTTTGATTTTTAGACAGTTATCAGTCAGCATTACTGTATCAATTTTTCATCAGAAAATAGAGATGCATGTTAAAAAGTATTAACTGGGAAAAAAAATCATCAAACTGTTTACAGAACATGCGAATCTCAACTGGATATAAAACTGCCTACTCTGCTTCCTGCTTTCCTTCTTCAGTCTCACAGTTGTTTAGAGAGTACATGAAAATATTATAAAACTATTAAAGATATTTTAGTTATAGATATTCTCCTGGCATGACTAGCTTGGTGTAAATATGTCAGCATAACTGTCTAGGAACCAGTGGTTGTGTGCCAGTTCATGTTGTATAGTTTTAAAGACATGTATGTAGCATGCTTTGTGTGTGTGTTCATGTTCAAACAAGAGAGTTTGTCTGCATGTTTGTATATACCTCATTTCTTCACCACTGAAGGGGGAGATGTGCAAGAGCGTGAATAGCCTAGTGAGAAAAGACAGAGTAAGGTCGGAGAGTGGAAGTGAGCAGCGCTGTCTTTTGAAAGAGCCCTACTTGACCAAAGAATTGCCCTCCAGTTTGAGAGAGGAGGATGGGAAGGGGTGCTACAAGGGGCATGGCAAGAAAGGTGCCATACTGCAGCCCACTGAAGTCACTTGTGGTTAGAAAGCACATTTTAACAGAAAGTTTTAGATATACAGTGCTTAAGGTCCTTTGAACCATATTAAAGGAATCACAGCCCTGCAAATCAGGCTTACTAATAAGACTACATTTTGGGGTTTAAAGTTATGTGGCAAACCAGACACACCATTTCATTGGAATTCTGAAGATAATTCTAAAATGATGCTCACCTGACATAATGTGTTATTCTGTGTTCACGAGATGAAGTGGAATTTAGATTTTTAAATGGGAAAAGATTTTGAAGAGTTTTGAGGGAGGCCTATTTAGTTTCCACCTAATTTAAAAATTAGTCTTGGCTGTCTTCTTACTCCATCAGTCCTTGAATCAAAATTCCAAATCAGAATCTATTATTTTCTTACCCATGTTAAGCAGTGTTAAGTAGAGTGAAAGGCTTTTATTTACATTAAGGAACCAATCCTACAGTTTTCACACAGGAAAAACACCCTTTGGAGTCAATTGCAATTTATGCAATTTATCTTAGTATGTACAAAGCTTAAAGATTGTAAGCCACATTGTAAATTCAGTGTTTACCATACTTCTACAATAAAGTAAAAGTTAAAAGGAAAAAGAAAACACCTTTCATTTTCAACACTACTGGATACCTTTTATTATATTAGATTTCACTGCCTTTCAGAAACATACCAGAACAGAGCACAACTTTCAGGTCCATGTTCCCTTTCTTCCTCTTTCTCCCTCTACCTCTCGCCTGTACCATTTTGATGTTTAATTTGATGAAGCCTATTTAGTTTCTAAATAACCTTAAACTATTGAACTCTTTGCTAGTTTGAAGAGGAGACAATTGTTACTGAAGCAAATCTAGTTAACAAGGTAGTTAGCTTTTGCAACATTCCTCAGAATGCTGGAAACCAGCAGTTCCCCACTGCACCACACAAATAACAGTATTTAATGTTAAGCCTCTGCTTAAGAGTGGTTCTATTGAAACTGATTGGTCACATTACCAATGTGACCAAGAAAGTATCCAAGGGCCACCTAAAACTTATTAATTCATAGAAATGAAAGAATGAAAATATTTCCCAGTAGTTGCCTACTGTAGAAACATAGGCTGCTGCTGGTATTGAAAAGACAGGGTTGGAACCAAGAAAATCCTTTTTCTTGCTTCCACAAAAGGCTTTGGGCCTAATTATTTTTAAGTATAATCCAGCCTACATCTTCTCATGCTTAGCTGCACTGAGTGACACTATTTGTGATGCCCAGTCTGCTGAAACTGAGCAGGTTGCTGTCAGTTTAAAAATGACTATAATAAAAGTGACCATGAAGATGGATCTTGTGATTTTGTGTTTCTAATCAGTCATCTGTGAAGAACACTTTTGCTTTGATTCAGCAGACTGGTGACAGCCATGATTGATAGTGCATGAGGATGAAAAAAGGTTATTAACTGTCTTCCTATTAAACTCAATGTATTACCCCTCTAGGTGCATCTCATACTTTTACTTAAAGTACTTACTCAGGTAAGGTCAAGAATGAACTCTATAAACACAGTATCCATCCTGTTGTAGATGATCCAGGAACTCTAATGTTAAATTTTGAAAGTTCAGCATTAAACCACATCTGATCCCTGCTACCTTAATTACTGCACCAAAACCAAAAATGAAGCAGACTTTTGCAGGCATCTAAATATATAGCTGCACACAAATATTTTTGTGTGAAAAAGGGACAAATCAATTGTTTCTGTGTATTTGTGCATACACATACACATGCATGCATTTTACTTATTACAATAGTCACAAAATAAAAGTCTGATTAATCTTACGTTAACAAAAAGAATGTGGAACAGGGATATGAAGTGTCTGTGCGGCTAAAGTATGACTCTTACACAGAAAACAGCATTTAAACTGCCAGTAGTTAATTTCATTAACTGGATCAGGTGCAACTTAATATTTTACAAAGGCTTCCTATTAAAAGCAAATCCAAATGTTTTAGCATAAATGGAAAAACATCTATTTGTTGCCTCATAGCTTGTTTTAGTTTTAGGTTTTAGTTCCTTCTTTTTACTGATGATTAGTTTAGCAGTCAGTACTCATAATTATCTACTGAAGAAGAAAGGAAAATGCTATGAATATTAATTTTTTTAATTACTATTTGGTGGAAATACTGATTCCTAGGGTACTTTTAATTTCTAAGCATATCTCTGTGAAGAGATAATTTTAAAGGAGTTTAAGGAAAAAAGAGTGAAATGCTTTTTCTGTGTTTGTTATTATTACTGACACCAGAAATGAACTGAAAGGGGAAAACTGTCCATATTGTGTATGCAGGTTTGCATCTTTTTAGAGTCACAAGTTTATTTTGGGAGTAAATATTTAAAACTCATGTGACCACCTTTTTAGAATTAGGGTTTTTACAAACACTTCTTCATAATCTAAAAGAATTTAAATTTTGAATTTGATTTTATCTTTATGAATACATTTCAAATACTCTTTGAATTTGTTTATGCATATCTTACATAACTATCATTTTCTGTTAACAATAAATAGACAAAAAAAATCAAAAATCCTGTGATTCTACCTACAGTGTGCACACTGTCATCTGAAGGAACGTATACATACAATTCTTTAAAATAAGCTTTTTTCACGTCAGGTCCAAGATCGCCCCCAAAATACATATATTCCATATCTATCTTTCATATATTAAAACATACTTTTAAATTTAGTTTTGTAATAGTTCTTAATTTCCTCTTTAAAATTAGATTAAAAATATTTCTGCACTTACTAAAATAATTTCAGAAGGAAGCAAGAATATTATTCCAAGCTTAGCTCATTTTGGAGAAAGAAGGAAAAAGTAAATCTCTATCTTGACTACTTTATAATGTACTGTCATGCATAAAGTCTGCAACCTAAGAAAATGTTTTAATTTTTTTCAAGGTGCCCCTGAATGTTAGTAGTTGCTTTTATTATGATTTTCTTAAAGCTTTCATAGGGGGCTAAAAAGAATTCAGAATAGATATCTACCTAATAATCTACCTAATATGAGGATGCTGTCCCATAAGAAGTGTTAAACAATCCTTTGTAAGATCTTTATTTCTGGAAAGTGTGTTCCTTTCAGGTGTGGACCTGGGAATAGGCGCCAATTTTCCCTTCAGTAACATTTCTGCTTTATAATAAATTTCAATCCTATTGTAGCCCCATGTGGATTTACAACTGGCAGGCTTTCTCTCTGACAATTCGGGGTCACTGTGTATATAGGTGAGCAATAATTTCAGGGGTGATGGAGATATTGACAGAATTTAAGAGTCTAAGTTCCCAGGCAAATATTTGTAAAATGTGCACATCTTCATTGGGGTTTAGTTAATAAGACTTCTGGATGATATTGTTCGCCTTGTTCGTGCATTGTTTTTTGTCCAAAACTATCTAAAATATTCATCCCTATTTGTGCCTGTGTCAGTACGATGAAACGCTGAAAGTAAAAGCTATCATCCCTCCCTGAAGCACATTTAAACAAAGAAGAAATTTATAGCTATTAGCATCTTAGTCAAAAAACACATATAGCATGCTTCTAGCAAACCAGAATTGTATGAACCAGGTGACAGCATTTGTTTGGGGTAACACTATAGGTGCCTAGAACAAATAAAGCCATTTTATCAGACTTCTTATCGAACGAAGGAGGCCCTGCCAGTGTTGAGATTTTCTGACAAAGGGCCAGATCTCCATTTACTCACTCAAGAACGGACTGGCAGGATAGGGCACATTCTGTTCATCTCGTGTGTATAACCTATAGAGAAAAAGTAAGTCTAAACATAACTCCAGCCATATGTAAAAAAAGTGAAAATGTTTCAGTTGCTGTGAATGAAATTAATAAATGGGATTTTTTTCCTCCAGGTTCTTAAAAAGAATTGTCACAAGGACAAAACAGAAGAACCCAAATAATGAAACAAAGGATGGGGTAGGGCCATTTAACCTGGAGCAATCATTTCCTTGGTTTAAGGTTTATTTAAAAGGTAGAGCAGGTCTGAAACGTCAAATCCAGTGGTATCCTTTGAAACACTTCTTTATTCAGGCACTCACTACACACACGAAAAGCAAATCCTGCAATAAACTGCAAGCTAAGTGCATGTGGCCCAATGAGGACCATACAAAGGTGACATACGTAGCATGTGTCACAGCCAGCAGCACATGAGTGACATCGCCAGGGGGGACCCCTTATCTAGATCCCAGACAATCAACGCACAGTAAGGAAAAAGCAAGGAAAAAAAATTAATAAAAGAAGGAAACAAAAAACAGAAGTCGGTGAGGAATGGGGGGGAGTAAGGACCGGACCCCAAACCCCACCTCTGCCCCCCGGACCAAGGAGGACAGTACCACCAGCTGGGAGAGCCGACCTCCTTCCCGCGAAGGGGACGCTGGCAGCGGAGGGCTCTCAGCGCGGGGCAGTTCACGCCCTCCAGCGCTGAGCTGCGCAGGCCGCGTTGCTCCCGGTGCAGCGCCCTCGCACCTGCCGGGACCGCGGAGGGGACAGCATACACCCCCCCCCCACCCCCAGCCCCCCTCCCCCCGCGCCCCTTGCTCCCGCTGTCCAAGCCTCCCGGGTCCCCTGCCCCCACCGGAGGAGCTGCTGCTCCCGGGCGCTGTGCGGCGAGTCCCGCGGGAGCGCAGCTCCTGCGGCCGATCCCCGTGCCGTGCCCAGGGTTGCCATAGCGCTGGCTCCGCGGCGCGGGGGCGCTGCCCGGCAGCACGCGAGAGTCAGCGGGAAGTTGTCGCCGCGCATCCCCGCGGGAGCGGCAGCAGTGGCACGGAGGTTCCGCGCAGCCGGCCCCTCCGAGCCCCGCACACATTGAGCGGTAGGAAGAGTGGGGCGAGTAATGAATTCCAGCAGAGAGCTGGAAAGGAAGCATTTTTCAGAGATCTGCCATATTTAACATTAACCACACTAAAGACGTTATTAGTGAAGGGGGGGTGGGGAGGGCAGCGGGGGATGCGATAAGGGAAAATAGATAATGACACATAATCCAAACCAGAAGTTTGAAACCAAGTTACTTCGCAGAAATGAGCCACAAGCTCAGCTTTTTTTTTTTACTTTTTTTTTTAACTTTTTTCCCCCTCTTTCTTTTCCGTAGGCTAGGGCTGAAAGTCGGGGAGATAAACTTCTTAAGAACAGAAATATTCCTCTAGCAACCGGGTGAATAAAATAGCTGAACTGAAACAAGAAATACATAGGGGTAGGGAAATGCAAAGGACATACTACTATTTAGAAACCCCAACGGAAATTGTAAAGTAGGAAATGAAAAGGAGGAGGAGAAACATTTCTGTTGTATATTAAAGGGAATAAAGATTAGCGGGAGAAAAGGGGGAAATAGCTGCAGAAGGTGTAGAATAAAGCACCACTGAAGACTAGCCAATGCTTAAAATATCCCAACTGAGAGAGTAGTGCTCTCATCCCTTCAACACGGGTGTGTGAAAGGGAAATCAGTAGGGATAATTACTAATATAGCACATGTCCGGAGGAACCAGTCCAAAATAAGAGATAAATTTGGCTGGTGAAGACAGATAGGAAAAGGCTGGAAGAAAACTGAGGAATAGAGAGACCTGAGAGGAGAGGAAGAGAATTAGAGGAGAAGGCAGGCTCTAAGAGTACAGGAAAACTTAAGAGGACCGGCTTGATGAGGTGGGGGGAGAGGGCGGAGGGGGAGAACAGCTACGGCAGAGATGGGAAGAGAGGGGGGAAAGTGAGAAGAGAGAAAGGGAATGGAAGAGATTAAGGACAGCAAATAAACCCGGGAGAGAGAATAGTTGGAGCGGATGGGAAGAAGGAAATCAGGAGAGGTAAACTGGGGAGAGGGAAGGAGGGACAGAGGGAGGGATGTGGGGAGAGAAGGAAGGAGACAGAGGGAGGAGACAAGGGCTGAAATCTCCCAGCCTGGGGAAGGTGCAGCACAGAGCAAGAGAGAGCTCACTCTGAGGGTTAGGTTAGATTTCCAGAGCTCTTAGAGCTCATCGACCAGCCCGCTGGAGTCACTATTCAACCCGAGTCCCAAACACACGCCTCACTAACTACTTTACAGCCACTTTCATTGATTTTCTTTATCAAATAAACATAATACCCGTTACTGCAACACTTCCTCTTCGCGCAGCCAGAATGCCACAAGCTCTGATTGCTGCATTTCTCCGGCTTGCAGTTCCCCACCCTCCACCCCTAAATAAATTGTGTTCTTTCACTTAAATGGTCAAATACATTATTGCTTGCGGAATTTTTCTGTAATCTGGAAGGTACACTGCGAGCTAGGCAAATCGTTTCAGTTATAAGGTAAAGGGTCCCCATCGCCCTGGCGTGAGGACACATTATTTTCCCCACATTTTCAAGGGTGGCTTATATATCTACATACTTATTTTCTGCTAAGAAGTGGTAAATTAATTTAAAGGGAGATGTCAAAGTGAACCCTCCCGCCTGAAAAATGCAGGGAAAAAAATATACCACGCAATTTTAGCACATACACCTAAACTGTCACTTGATCTAAGCATTTCACTCTCAAAATTCAATTTTATTAAAAAAAAAAAAAAATGCCCTAAAAGTAGTCCCCTTCAAAAGCTGTTTTTGAACCAGGCTCTTCCATATATGTCAAAGGGCTGTTGAATTATTCATTATTATAATTACTATCATCATTGTCATTATCCCTTTCCATGTGGAAATAATTTTATTATCGTAATTTGATATCTGAAGAATTTCCTGTTAGTCGTTTGATAATAATTTTTTCTACAGAAAAGAAGTTTTGTTTATAAATGAGAGAAAAATATTTTAAATGCTTTTATGTTTACTATAGATTTCCGTTTATCTAATCGATTAGAATGCCAATAAATCGATTAAAGGTTTAGTGTTTTACAAACAACCATTTTGTGCTTTTTGATTTTACGTTCAGAATGATTTTAATAAAGCTAATGCCTTCTCTGAGGGTTTGTTCACTCCAAACCTAGTATTCCATCATTTCTATTATTTACAGTTGCAATTTAAAGTGTTTCTAATGAGAAAAATAAACACAAATAAAAGGAGGAAATAATCTGATTAAATTACTTTGTGCCTGTGGTCAACATATTTAGGCAAAGCCCTTAAAAATCTTGGTGAATTATATGCGATCATACAGTGATTGCGGAATATTAAATTAAACTTAGATAAATCCGCATTGAAGGAGGCAGCACCCAATCCTGAATTTATTTCCCATTTTCTATAACAGCATCACTGCTCTCCTCTCTTTGCAATGACAATGTGCCAAATCTAGGCATTTTGAAAACATTTTCCATATGCTTTAACTGGAGACTGATAGACAAAGAAGAAAAGGAGATGGTCTTTTTTCTCTTGAGGTATATTTCCTTTAACTTTTCCTCCAACCTTTTCTGCTCTTCATCATTTTTAAACAAAAGTTTTAAAATCATTAGGACCTTTTTTTTTTATTTGCCTTCCCCCCCCCCCCCCCATCCTTATCGCGTAATCAGTTCCTGAACTGTGGAGTTTCAATTACGCTTTAATACAGGACTATAGAACTATCATTTCTATACCTTGGCGGACAACATTTTGGGGAGAAACCATTGATTCGTTTAGTTTTCGCTTGCTGCTTTTTGTAATTAAAGATGGTTTTAATTATACTTTTTTGTAAGATCAGATGTGCTGCTTGCTTGCTTGAACTTTTTTTCTTTTAACGGTGCTTTTAATTTATGTGTAGTTTTTACGGATAACACAGAGGTGGTGGCTTTTATTTAGCTATAAAATCCACACGTTTTCTTTGAAAACTTGGCTCCTTGGGCGAAAATAACTGTTCCTGGTTGCTTTATAATCGCTGTTTGTCGCAGAGGTAGTTTAGCATATTGTCTACACAACAAAGATTCCTGGTTTATTGGCGGTGTGGATTGTTGGATTTAGGTATAAATATTTCATAACTGTCCTGTTTCTGCAGTAAGATCGGTAGTTTTATTGGCTTTTGCTCCCTTTCTGTCTGTCTTTCTACCAGAATCGTTTTATTTCTGAAGTCCCTTTTTGTCCTTTTCCAGGAGAGAATGTAGAAATTTTTCCCTTGGATATATCACTGCTGGAAATACGCTCTTGGGCTTTCTGGAGGGGATGGGGGGAGCGGTGGCAAGCGGTCGTTTTCCTTTATTTGCATAAGAGCTAGTGAAGTGCCTATGAAGTTGGTGAATTGCTATTGTTTGGGGCTAGTCCTGACTGTTTTTGTTTATAAACACTGGGGTGGTTGCCGGGAGGGGAGGGAGGTCAGAGCTTTGACAGTGCTCTGACCTCTGAAAGCCCAGAGGGCGCCTGGCTCCTTCACCCTCGCTTTTCTCTCTCTCCCTCTCCCTTTTTCTTCCCCTTCCCACCCAAGGCCAGGAGCTCAGGTTCAGGGCATTTAATCCCCGCGATCTGCCCAAGAAAGGAGCTGGAAAAGGGCTGTTAAGGCTCCGGAGGAAACGCCGGCAGCAGACTTAGACCTGGAAGACTTTTATTTATAGTAACGTCCGGGTGCGCAGTTTTGTGTGGCTCCAGCCAAAATAACAACAACAGCAAAAAGCCCATCGGGAATGGCACTATTTAAGCTCAAAATCTCAGTGAGGTGTCTGTACTGCTCGGCTGTGATTTTTAAGAGAGACGTGCGTTAGACGCACTTTCAGGAGGTGAATGCCAAATCTGGGACAGGGGGGCAGAATTGAAATGCAGTCTGTTATTGTTATTTCTTCTCCCCCCCCCCCCAAAAAAAAAAACTTTCCAGGAATCTGATCGGGGATTTTTGTTGTCTTTCCCTCCTCCCTTCTCCAACACCATCCCCCCCCCCCCCCTTCCTTTTCAGTATGTACTGGAATGTGTTTGATTTGGGGAGTTGAGGTGGCGTTGTAAATTAACAATAGATTTGTATACGTGATACCTGCAAAGAAATGAATAATTAATAGCAGCCAAACATTATGGGTTTAGAGTCAATTTCATCTCGGGGGAAAAAAAAAAAAAAAAAAAAAAAAAACAGAGAAAAAAAGTACAGGAGATTGCTATCAGGTTTAAGTATGTTTTGAAAAGAAGTTGCTGAGTTAAACAAAAATGTTAGTTAACACACTGCCTTTGTCAAATAGCCCCCGGGAGAAGAAGAGACAACAAAAACGAGAGGAGGTGGGGGCTGGGGATCTGAAAGTGTCTGTAGCTCAGATAAAGGGTCTGTAACACTGAAATCTTGTAATACCTCGTTTCAAACTGAGCTCATCTATAGACTTACGGAACGCAGTAAAAAGACACGGATCCCCTTTCCCTTGGGTTGGGGTCTGGGGAGAGGAGAAGGTGGGGGCAGTGGACTCTTATTAGGGAATTTTATCAGGTTATTAAAAAGGGGAGCGGCTGTGGTTGTAATTATGCAGATCCTTGTGCCCCTGTGTGTCCTAGCGCAGATTTAGGGAGTGAAATTATCTTGGCGGAGATACGTGGTGTAATAGGGCCCGGTTTGGGCTAGGATTTCTTTGTCTATTGAAGAATGGTCAGTCCCGGCCTCTGGCCCCCACCAGATCAGTCTCGCCCAGGCCAATAAGCTTTCTTTGGGGCTGAGGCTGGAGGTGGTGGAGGACAGAAAAGGCTGAGGGTTTTTTTAGTGTCCTTTCCTTTTTCCCTTTCCCTCTCTTTGAAATGTAACGTCACTATCAAGAGCTTATAGTGGTTTCAAGAGGAGGATCGGGAAAAAAAAAAAAAAACACAAAAAAACAAAACAAAAAAAAAACCCAACCAACCAAACAACCAAACCAAAATGTGTAACTGTGCCTGCAGGAGAAGTTCGGAGGAGGTGGGTGGAGGGCCACCGAGACCAGAAGAGAGGAGCTGAGGGTTAGGCGAGAGTCCTCCGGGGCAATCAGCTGAGTGAGTGAGGGAGGAGAGAGGGGAGCGGGAGCCGGGCCGGGCCGGGTCGGGCCGCGCCGCCGGGGAGCCCGCCCGCCACCCCGCACCGCCCCGCGGCAGCAGATGTCGGCCTCGGGTACTCCTCGCCTGCCTCCCCCAGCCCGCGCAGCGCTCCGCTCTTATCACATCCCACAAACCTGCTGCTGCTGCTGCCTCCCGGAATTAACCTTCTTCGATTTTTCCTAGCTACGTGGCGATTCCCGGGTTTCTTCTAAACTGTTAACATCCCGTAGTGCTTTTTTTTTTCCCTACACATACACTCCCCCACCACCCCCACCACCCCTCCCCCCTCCCTGATAACTACTGTTTTTAGGCAGAGAGAAAAAGAGAGAGAGAAAAAGAGAAAAGAATGAAAACGTTAGAAAGGACAGTAAACAGTGGCAGAAGAAACCCTGAAAAATGTGGACTCTCCTCTCCCAATTCCTGCCTCTATCCCCCCCCCCTCCTTTGTTCTTTTAGCTGTAACTCAAGTACACCATAAACCTATATCCCCCTCCAAGAAGAGAGAAAGGGAAAAAAAAAGAATCTACGTCCAGAAAAGAATGACTTGACCGTTCTGACGTTTGGTGTTTTGACATTAATGACATTAATGGTATTGATGTTTCACCGGGAGAAAAGCACTAGGAATAAAGGAGGGGAGGGAGGTGGTTGCGGGGGGGACGACTTTAAAACTAAATTATCTTCGTTTCCTTATTCTTCTGTGACATTAAGTATACGTGTTTCTTCACTTGAATTTGAAATAGATGTATTGTTCTCAGGTGTTTCTTCATCACATTGTATTTAATTGTCTTCAGTCTTAGGAAACGTGTTGCCATCCTTCAGGCATGCACTTGAATGGACAATGCATCCTTCTATCTCAGAGTCACGATTCTCCTACAATTTAAGCCTAAAAGTCCTCTTTCCATCATACCCCCTCAATCTGATAACTGTAAACAGGTTTCAGAGGTTTCCTTTTCACTCTTTGTTTGCATTTTTTTTTTTCCACCGTGTAAACAATGATGCAGAATATTGTCAGTTTCCTCAGCACCTTCAGGGTGCAGTGCCTGTGGAAATCTGCGTACATTTGCTCACATTTTTTTTCACTGATGAGCTGGTGCAAGGATTAGGTGAGGTTTGAAAAAGGAAGAAAGCTGCTCTCACGAACCCTCAAGTGCCCCTGACTTTTTCTTAAATTCCAGTCTTGGAGATTTTCCTGGAGTTTGAAGTAAGGTTTCTCTGGATTGGGGTAGGGCTCTTTCCCTGCTTTATTGGCAGGCTCCGGTTTTTTGAATAGCTTGGAATAGCTGTACTTTCAGGCTGACGATTTTGTTGTTTGCCTTTCTTCTCCCCCCCCCCCCCCCGCTTTCCAAAGACCTTCTCTTTTTTTGTGTGTGTGGTTTTTTGTGTGGGTTTTTTTTTTTTTTTCCTCCAAAACCTTCACTCTGACCTTAAACATCTGCTTTTAGCAACTCTGTTCCCTGACACTGGCCTGCGCTTCCTTAAGGGCAGCTTTAATTCCTCATCAGGTGGGGATTTTCCTATTAGCTTTAGTTCCAGTACTTGCCAAATGTGCTCCTGCAGTGGAAGGTTTAGGGCCCAGAGAGGTGCGTATTTCTGCCATCCAGGTTTTTGCTGGTTTGTTGTTGTTGTGTGTGCACACTTTTAATGGGAGATTGTGATAAAACCTTCCTGCTGGCTTTTGGTGTTTGAGGCCTAAGACAAGGTTTTGACATGTATTGCCGGAATCACGAACTTCAAAGGCATGTCAGCTTGGAGGTTATGGTTCACCTGTGCAGGGTCTTTGGTGCTGTAAATATCTCTTGCATGTAACTGTGACTTAGGGACCATTTCTGGTATCCCCATTTCTGGAATAGCATTATCAAAAATCTGCACATGTTGCTGCGGTGTATTCGGATGCTCTTTGAATAGTCGTGGTTTTATCTTCAGTAGGGGGTATTTTAAAGTATGCCTATTCCTAGTTTTAGTTAATTATCTTTTAATGAAAGTGTCAGTCATATTCACATCTGCAGTATTAGGTTAAGATAATTAGATTTTCAAATGAGAAGCAATCTTCTTAAATCCCACACAGGAAAATATTTGTAGAAGATTCCAATTTATAATGACATCTGTACATTTTACCCTAGTTTTCATCATAATACCCCCCCCATCTCTCCAAGAATGAAACGTGTCTGGTAAAATGTAGTGGATAAAATATTAATAAAATATCAATTGGGAGACGATGCATGCATATGCATGAAACCTGTGTTGTATGCAAAGAGACTCTTTCCCTGGGATGATATTTACTTCATTTTGATAAGGTTGCTTACTTTTGATATTGTATATTCTGGAAGACTTTGCTTTTTATTTTGGTGTTATCTCCAAGCAATTACATGGAGGCCACCAAATAAAGCGTGTTACATTTTGAGTGACTCTGCGTGTGTGTAGTGTGTGTGCATATGTGTAAATACACTGTAGGATGTGACTGCGCGCCTGTGTGCGTGTGTGTGTATGTGTAAATAAATCCAGCTTTATCTCTCTATGGGCAGTTATTCCCTATCTTAGATATATTATTACCTTTCCTTTTACAGGGGTGTCAGACATTCATCAATCCATTGCAAACGTGTTTTTTTTTTCATTAAATCCCCATTAAAAGAGAGAAAAGGGAAGAGAAAGAAAGAAATCTCTCCCTGACGGAATAATTAATTTGGACCTTAAATTTCTTTTTAAGTTCCAGGACAGTTAAAAGAGCAAGTCTGGCGTCCCCCTTCTTTCTCTCTTTCGCTCTTTCTTTCTTTCCATCCTTCCTTTTTTTTTCTTCTTTAATTTTCCCTAGCCATCTACTTTGTGTGCCTGTGCGTGTGTGTCTGTGTTACTAATGAACTTTGCAGACTTGTGTTTGTATCCACGAGCTCTCTCACTTCTGCTGCTGCCCCTTCTTCTCCGGGCTGGCTCTGGGGCTCCCGCAGCCCCCGGCAGCCGCGGCGGCTCCGGCTTCCCCGGCTCCGGGGCTGCGCGTCATTTGCAGCCCGGAGAATGTTGATCACCTCACTAATTACACCTCTCCCTCTCCTCTTCCCTCTCCTCTCCCTCTCCCTCTCCCTCGCTCGCTCTCTCCTCTCTCTCTCTCCTCTCTCTCTCTCTCTCATTCCCAGAGTGCATATCGGGAATAGACACACAAAGACATGCGCACTCAACTTAATCAGCCATTTTTTTAAACAGGGCTAAAACGATAATAATTAGCAGAATAAAGACATATCGGATTTTCATTTCCTTTCCTCCTTTTCCCAACCCCTTCACAACCAAACAGCGAGACCGCGGTCGGCACATGCTTTAACAACTCCCGGACCCCAAAGGACCGCTCCATGCCCCCCACTTCTTGCTCAATCATTTTTATTTTCACCCAATAAAGTTGGAGGATTATTTTTTTTATTATTTTTTTAATGAACCTTCTCTCGTTTACTTGGATGTGATCAGCTGTTAAGTAAATAAAGCAAAACAAAAAAAAGAGGCGAAGATCCAGTAGGAACTGCGAGGGGAAATGGAAAGTAAGTTTTTTCTTTAACTTTTATTGAGTAGTTTGTGTTAAATTTAGGTCGAGTATCGATTATCTTTCCAGGCTGATCTTGCACAATCTTTGATATTTCGCTCTCGCCCGCTCTCTCTCTCCCCCTCTCCCTGTGCCTCTTTCTCTCTCTCTCACATACACACACACTCTCACATCCCCAGATCCCATGTACGTCTCCCCTCTCTCTCTCTCCCCCCTTTTTCCGTCTGTTTCCCCATTTTTAGGTACAGTATTTGCTCTCACTGGGGAAGGAGGGGCTGCTTTTTCTCTCTTCCTTCTTTCTGTCCCTTTCTCTTTTATTACGGGGGTTACGTTTTGTTTGTGGTTTTTTTTTGGTTTTTTGTGTTGTTTTTTTTTTTGCTTTGGTTCGGGGCTGTTGGTTTGGGTATTTTTTCTCTCTCGGGCTGTAACTTTCGGATTAAGTGGAGAACCCTGCTCAGTTTTCAGAAGAGGTTCGGGGGGTGTCCCCCACTTTTTATTTCGCTCTTTTTTTGTAGGGAGCTCGGGGAGAGGGGGGATACTGTCAGATTAGGGAAGACGTTACGGCTGTCAGAAGTCATCGCTCGCCAGCCCCTTTAGAGCTCGCACTCCGGTTTCGCACCTCGGTCCCCCCAAAACTTTGAGGTGCTTTTTGAAGGCGCATTCTGCGCTCCCACCATTCTTCCGTCTCCTTTCCATCTCCAACCCCCTCGGCCTCCCAAACTTTCGCTTTCGGGCGTGGGGTGGCTGTGATGGTGGGATGCCAGCAGGGCAATGGGGACCCTGACTGCGTGCGTGTGTGTAGGAGAAGGTGTGGGGTGCTTTTTTCCTCTCTCCCCCTACAACCCCCGTTTTTATTTCGCAGGTAGGTTTCTCAGGAGCAGGAGCAGGGATGGCTGTGCGGGTGTATGTCTGTGTGTGCGAGCAGGCGGATCGCGCTGCTGGCTGCCGTCTCTGGCAGCAGGAGGAAGAGGAGCCCGTTAGGAGCGCGCACTGCCTCGCTGTCAGTTTCGCCGCGCAGCGCGGGGAGGCGGCCCGGCCCGGCCCGGGCCGGAGCGGAAAGGCCCCGCCAGCGGGGATGCGCCACTGCCGCTGCCTGCGGGTGGATGCTGGCCAGGAGCCGGCAGAGCCCCCGGCATCCCCGCCGTGCCGTGCCGCTCCGCAGGAAAGGCTCCTTGCGGGCAGGGTCGGGGCTGCTTTCAGCGCAGTCTTTCTGAGATTTTTGAAGGGGGATGGAGTGGGGGTGGGGGGGGGGTGGGGGGTTTGGAAACTGTTGTTTTGCGGGACAGGCGTCTATTTTATTATTATTTTTAAACCGAGGACGAAGGTGTTTAAGAAATACAACCAGGCAACCGAAAAAAAAAAAAAAAAAAAAAAGAGCATCTCATAAACAGCGAGAAGGCTGTGCTGTTCCTGGTCTAACTGTTCGTGCCAGAATCAAGTGCATCCTTTCCCATCACAGTGGCTAATGGCAGGCGCGTCCCTGCTTCCCCCCTCTTGCCTTGCATGAAATTTCCTGAAAAAATGCTAATAAACTTTCCCCCATCCGATGCAAACTTACGGCGGTTCCCCTCCACTCTTCCCTTCCTGCACCTTCTACATCCCCCTCCACCCCAGTCTCCCCAGTAGCGGCAGAAGAAAACGCACGGGTTGGTATTTCTTTTGTTACCTGGAGCCGGGCGGACGGGGTCTCCTGTAGGCTGCTGAGGGCACCGGGTCCGACCGGGAGCGGAGCCGCATCACTCGGGTTCAGCCTGTTTCACCTCAGCGCCGTCCCGAGGAGGCTTTAGCCACCATTCAATAGCACACCCTGCTTCTCCTCCTCTTCCTCCTTCCTTAGGTACCAAGGCAGAGATCGCAAACATAACACCCCCCCCCCCAACAAAAAAAAAAAAAAAAAAAAAAAAAAAAAAGCCCAACCAAAAGACAACTTGCCAGGCTGAAGATGGTGGATTTACATTAAGCCAGACACAGGGAGGTTCACTCAAGAAGTCTGAGCATCCCGTTTTCTGACAGTTGCATTTCCTCGGCTCCATTCAGTCCTCCTATTTTTATTTTTATTTTTTTAATTTTCTTTTTATTAGCCTTGTTCCCTTTTTAATCAAGGATTATGTAGTTGGCAGGAGGAGAACGAGAAAGACAGTGGCAAGAGAGGGCTCGGGTGCTTTTGGGGTGGTTGCTGTGAGGGTGATTTTTTTTTTTATGGTGGATTTTTTTTTTTTTTTTTCCAATTGTGTTTCCCCTGGATTTGCAGTGGCTCGATCCTTAGGAGCGGTGGTGGAGTGTTTAAAAAGATCATATGTAGCATTATATTTTTAGTTTGGTGGTGGATGGATGGAAGAGGTAGTGAGAAGCCTTTGCAGCCCTGCCTGTTGTTGGTTAGATTGAGGCAGAGACTTGGCTGCGATTGGGACGCGACTGTGACATGGGCATCGATCGCTTCCATTGAGAGCAATGCAAAAACACAGCCTGGGTATGTAACACTCTCAGTGCCATCAACACTTGTTTTACTTTATATTTACTGGCAAAACTGACAGAACGATCTGGAGTGCTTTTCTTTGAAATAAGGAATGCAAACATTTGGATGGGAAGGTGCACAAAGAAGATTGTGGAAGGAAATGGGGGGGTTGAAGATTGGGGTGTGTGTTGGGGGGGGAAGATCCTTAATCATCATTGCTCCACTTCCTATTCAACTGACTGTATTTAAGGAGTTTCTCTCTTTTCTCGACGGGGGGATCCTACTAAACTGGTTGAAATGAAAAAATCAGACAATCACCCTTGAGGGAATATCTGCTAGTTTTCAGGGCTTGTGATTTCAGCTGGTAGGAAGGCACACCAAATAAAAGATGGCTAGCCAGCTGTTTTAACCTCTTGCACCTGGCTCCAGAGCTGGGGCTCACCAGGATTATTCAGTTATTCGTGCTATCTGTGCTTGAATATTTATAGTGTATGATCTAGAGATCCACACAGTGCATCATAGCATCTCTTTCTCCTTTAGTTGTGGGCTTTTTGGACTTCGTCAACATAAGCATGTATTCAATAGTTTTCATTTTTATGATAATGAACACAGACGGTCAATAAAATATAAGGGGAAAAGTCATAAATCTGCAAAAGTGAAACCTACCCAAGGAACAAAGAAAGGTCAGGTAAACCATCTGTGTAAGTCACAGTAACAGTACCTGCTGTTTGGTTTATGCAGTGATACTGCTGTATTGTTCTCTAAAATGAAACTTATCCGCTAGATCAAGTTAAAACTAAAGGAAAGCTGGGGAGATGATAAATGGCATTGCATGCACCTTTTAGAATAGGGAAACAGTTGTGTTCCTTGATTTTTTGAATAGTTTAGGTTTATTTGTGAAGATGGTGCACCAGCAAAGAATATATAAAGGGGGTTGAGAAAAATCACTGTTTAATATTGCAGAATTTACTGCTTCCATTCTGACCATGAGCCTAAATTTACACAATGAAATTTGATTATCTCTAATAACAATATTAGATCCTGCACTGGATGGATGAGAATTGAGGTGGTTTTGTTGATTGCAAGGGTTTAATGTTGCATTTCAGAATCTGATGTGGTTTAGCCTCCCTTCCATTAACTGGAAAACCCCTGAGGTTTTACAATTATTTCTTAAAGATAATACATTTAAGATTGCATTGGTAGGCTGAAGAAAAGTCATAAAGGCAAGAAGGGAAGCCCTTAATAACTCTTGAGATTCAGACATGTTCAGCAGTTAGATTGGCTCTGACTTCACCAAGGGTCGACAATGTGTCATTTCCATGAAGCCAAATTGCCCTCTGCCTATATGATATTAATGTGCAAATCAATATTTCAGGGATTAAATTTCCCTTCTTCATTTTTTATGGTTTCTACCTCAATAAGTCTCAAGTCTATTAGAAGAGGCTGGATGATTTAAAATCTTTCACTGCAGAATGGCTTGTCTTAGCCTTGTTTCACAGACCGCTTTTGGATTTTCGTTATAAAAGACTAAAGGCATTCCAGAGAAGTTGATAGTCAATATAGGGACATGCTCACTGTTGTAAAGCCCTTGTTCGATTAAGAGCTAAAAAGGTACTGAAAATATAATGTATACATTTATATAATATATATACATTTTACTTCTTTAAAAATATTGTGTTAATCACCTATTGATTAATTTCAAAATCAATTGAAGCTCTTTCTTATTAGTGATCTGTTCAGCATTCTTCAGCCTTGTTGTTAATTTTGTTAAACAGCATGCATGAATTAATCTGCTGGTAGAATGTGGTTTGGGTTTTCTTTGAAGCATATTTAAAACCAAGCATTTTTACCTATTGAAGCTAAGTGGTGTGAACAGTTTAGTATTGTGGGGAGAACCAGAGCACTGTTTTCTGCACTTCAGATTCATCATTGTTTTAATGAAGCTGAGGGGCGTTTTGTAAATATTTTATGATTTCTGCTCAGATGCATATCAGCAATGTTTATTAAGAGTTTCCATTGAATATTCAGGATCGGTTAAAAATTAAAATGGCGTTATCTGATCTGGAAGGAAACAATACATGACAGAAAATTTAGGTCAAAATAGGAGGTTGTGACTTTATCGCATAATCTTGGGAAGGCCCTACTGTCTATCATTTAGTGTTGTTTTATAGTCTTAGACCATCTGGACCAAGTTCCGCACAGCTGCATGAATTTCATATGTGATAGAACATTTTTTCCATTCAGTGTGAAATGTTCCTTCCTAAAAACGTACACCAGACTCGCTTAATTTAGTCTACTAAAAGAAATGCACATGAAAAAGGACAAAAGGCTCTTTAATCTCTGCAAGCTGTTTGTTTTTCTTCAAGATTCCTGTCTGTTTGGGTTTGAAAAGTCATGTTTATTGAGCAGATGATTCTGAGGTGTGACATTAAAATAATATATGATTTTTTGTGCTAGTTTCTGCTCTCCTGGTTAATTTGCAGAACTACTTTTTATGCCTGTCAAAACACAGAGTTAATCTATTCTTATTTACAATTAATCTCAATAAAATTAATCTTAACTATGCCTTAGTCAGTAGCTTAAAATATCTAATTATATTCAATTAACTGCTGTCATAGTAATTAACACTGCTTAATTGCCTCTGCATATATTTATGTAAAGCTCATTAGTTACTGCTTGCTCTTTTTTCCTTTTCTCATTCTCATTTTTTGTGGCTCTGAGAGTGCTGACATAAAACCCAGTCTAGTTTTTGACAATTTGGGTCTTGAAGAACCTGTGGCAATAGCAATACATGTGTTTGTAACCTGTTATGTTGGTAAATATTTGCGTTTTCATTTGAAAAAAGGGTACCAGAGCTGGATCTCTAAAGAAGTCCCAGACCAGCTCCCCTCCCCGCCCCCCCCTTCTTTTTTCTACCCAAACATACACAAAAATGTTTTCTAGCCTTGTTGATAGAAATATGAGAAGCCAGGTTAAGCTTTGTGTTTATAAATGAAGAGCTTTTCTGCATCTGCCTTGGGGCTGTACCCAGAAGGCAGAGCTTTGCTGCTCCAAATTCATTCAAAGGGTTAAAGACTTGGCCAAGGTTCAAACTGAGAAGCGCCCAGGGAAAGTGCATGTGAATATGTACAAGTTTCGTGTAATTAGTGCTTAATTATATTAACATATGCAAATTGTCAACTTAGGAGCTTGTTGAGCTGGCAAAGATCAGCCAGGCACAATTGCCGTATTGTTCTGAAACAATAATGGATTTCAAGTTGGATTGTGAAAACACATAACTAGCTATCTAATTTAACTCATACCATGGTGAAATTTCATTAGTTTCCATGGAGACTGGTTTAATTGTGCTGACTAATGTTCTGGGCTGCAGAATGTCCTATAAAGAAAGCGCTGTTTGCCTAATCCACCTTACAATGACACTTGTTTGTACATGTTTCCCTTGTGTGAGAATTTGCATATGCAAATAAATAGTTTCTCTGCCCCATTTGTCATGGCTGTTCATTACCCATGAAGAGGACATTGTTACTAGGCTGTTACTGAGTCTCCCAAGACAGGATAGTGTCAACCAGTCCGGCCACATTCTTTCATAATTTGTTTCTGATTAATAGACCAAAGTGAGGCTCATTCTATTCAGGCCTCTGCAAAGGGAAGGTCAGTTCTGTCGCTGAAAAGAGTTTCCGCAGCGACTGAAGTTTTTTTCTCTCCCTCCCCCTTCTCCCCTCTTGCATTGGCTAAAATAATAATATTTAAAATAATGTATTCTTCCTCTAAGGAATAACTCCACTAATAATCTCTAGTTTCCTAAGCAAAAGATAGGAAAATAAAGGAGATTCTGGTATTGGAATATTAATCCTGTTTTTGACAGAAAGGTAAACTGATATAATTGCTTTTCAGTCGAAGGAATGGGGGTTTATACAAGTGTGAAAGCATCGGAAAAGGATTAGCATTTTTTTGCATAATGAAAAGCTCTGTTGAATAGGGCACTGAATGGTTGACTGAATGACTGAGATGAAAGGAAGATGAAAATGAAGGCTCCTCTTTCTTTATGCCTATGTTCAGCTCTCCCTAAAGTTATGTTTGTCCAAGGCTTGAGAAAACAAGCAGAAGCTCAGATTTTAGCAACTTGCTAAGATCTCCTGAGTTTCCATCATCGTGTGAAGTAGTATGTGTGAGAGTAGTGTGTGTGCAACTAAAGGATGAGAAACACAGGTCTGTACGGAGAGGAGCTCCAGAACATGACAGGCAAACCAAATATTGACTATTGGGTATGGAGGATTCCCAGCACTTTACTTGGGGGAGGGAAAGAGGCAGGAGGGGGCCTGCAGGGAGGGAAGGAGCTATTTTAAAAGTTGCCAATGGAAATTATGCATCAAAGCAAAATAATCTAATAAAGTTTGGTATTCAAGGAAGCAGGGTTTAGTCAATATCTGTTTTAATTATTAAACTCTTTCTCTCTTGGAAAAAGTTATGAATTCTGACTCAGTGCTAAGTGTTTATGTGGTATAGGAGCCTTGCTGGGGAAAAAAAATGACTCTCTTCGTTTGGCTTTGAAAACAGAGAAAGCTTACTGAAACAGAAATTGATACATGCACATAAGGAGCGGGGTTTTTGGTTTTTGGCGTGACTTCATCAGTGTACACAGGTTGTTTAAAGCAGATGGATTCTGGTAGATTTAGGTGTCAAGAAAGGCCCCGTCCTCCTTCTGCAATCAGTGCTAGCCCGTACTGATTTCAACCAGAGCAGGATCAGGCCTTCAGACAGGGCTGCAACTGGTTAGCTGTTGACAATGTGATCAGTGCTTCTAATTATGTTCTCTCAACAGTAATTAGAGCAGTTAAAATACCATAAGTGTTGAGCCACTTTTGAAAGTGGAAAGTGGTTCTTTTGTACATATGTAAATCAAATGCAGTGTGAATAATTATTTGTATGTATGCATATTAAATAGTCCTTTTTTTTTTTTTTTTTTTCAGGTCAACATAATTACCGATTTAGAGCTACTATGGAAAACTGTTGGTAGTTAGACTAAATATTAGCTTGTTTGGGGGATTTTATTTTTAGTTTGCAGAACATTTATTTGTAAATGCTTGTTAGTTCAGTATTGGGCTTTATTTGATAATATTTAAACAGTTTGAGATGCCTCTGAAATTGGGATTATTTATGGATAAATGAAGTAAAACTGTAAATGCAGAAAGTGCTTGGTAAGAATAAAGTCACAAAAATTCCCTCTTTTAAGACAAAGTTAAAGACCTTCTATGGGGCTTGCGAATGTTTTACTGAGCACTTTATGAAATTCCTTAAAACTTCTTTTAAAGGAGCATGCTTAGGGGATAGTCTTTCATTCTGGGAGTAGTTTATTAGTGTATTTCCGTAAGAAAAATGTGTTAATTTTAAAAATAAATTAATTTACATTTTAAAATATTGTTAACCGAGCACCATGTGTTGTCTCTGGCAAAGTTCCAGCCACTGTAGAACTGAATAATACATGGGTTAATAACTTATGTGATGTCTGCATTCTTACTGAATGGGCAGAAAACCAGAACACTGAGATACTGGGATTCAAGATTTTACGGAATAAGATGTAACACAGAATATGTTTGTGTGAACAGATGCACAGATAGAATAAATTAAAAGGCACGTGTTCATTACTTTTACCTAGTAGGTCATGGGTTCTTTTTGTTTGTTGTTCCAATTTGTTGTTGGTTTTGAAAGGGGTAATAAACATACTTATCAATAGTAGGATTTAGCAGACCTGTAGAGATGAACTTGTTTTGCATAAATAAGGGCAGCAAATTTAGTCTTTAATACTCTATTCATTTTTTACTAGTCCCTGTATAGCACACTTATACCAATATTTTCATTATTACTGCAGCTTTTTCTGAGTTCCAGACTGAGCCAGAAAAGTTTGTACTGGTCTGAAATATGGCTGTCTTGTTGAGGATTGACTTTTTTTGCTTAAACAAAATATTCTCAAGAATGGTTTAACTTAGTTATATGATCAAAGTTTGCCATATTAAGAATTTTTTTTTATATGTTCACATTGCTCAGAATCACTTTTCAAATAAAAATCTAAAAAAAAAACCTGAAAAAACCTGAGAGATATTTAGAAAGTAATTTGTCCAAATTATATTTTATTCGGTTTTGGTACTTTTGAGAACAATTTTTAAAATGTCCAGAAACTGGGATGTCTTTACAGACAAATCTAGCACTTATAGCATTCCTGGAGATCTGATAGGCTGTACCAGCTCCTAAGAAGGTGTTATAGTCCTTCAGGTCAATAGTTCACAAACTAAAGGCTGTATGATAGACCTTGATGATTCTGAAAAATTTACTATATAGGCTTCAAGCTCTAGATGTACATCTAAGACTGTATTGAAATGGACAAATTTTATGGTTCTGAAACAAAGAAATCCTTACAAAATGCCTGTGTTGATGTGAGCCTAGCCAAAAGAATCATATTCTTTCCATTGACTCCAAACTAAATTAACAGCAACTCCTCTGAAATCAGAGGAGTGATACCAATGTAAAACTGGCAAGACATACAGTTTTGATCTTAGTAAAAAAAAGAATCAGGCCTTTAGTTACCAGTTGACAAGAATTCCATGAAATCAAATTTACAAGGTTTCATCTTCTCTTTTGCACTACCATTTCCATTTTTACGAATGTTGTGCTTAGTGCAGAAGGCACAGGAGGGTCTGTAAGAAAGAGGTTTTCCAGAAAAGCTGGCTGGAGTCAGTTCTGTTCCTTTTACCAGGTAATGGCAGAGCTCAGGGTCTGGGAGCAGCAGCTGCTGAAGTCTAGCTCCTCCTTGTTTTGACACCGAGGCTGCCTTATAAATTCACCTAATCTGAGATGACAAGGCACCTGTCGTTAGTAGTGCTCCAGTGTTTAGGACTCTGATGGAACCCTGCAGTAATCCCAGTTATTTGCACACTTGTTCCAGAAGTTGGCAGTGTAACAGATAAGAATAATCTCTTTTTGAAAATAACAAAACCTAACTTGCTTCTTTCCCTTTCCTTGCTGGGGAGGATCCTTTGATTTTTGGTATTCAGAAGGCCAGAGCTTTTGCAAGAAGAGGGAAAAAAAAAAAAAAGCTTGGATTTGCCAAGTGCTACATGATGGTTTTAAATGCAGGTGGGTTTTTTTCTGTGTGAGAAGGCACTTCATGTGCCTTCCCCACTCCAGAAAATAAGGTTGTGAGTGAAAAGTAGCTTCCTAAACAGGAAGCTTATTCCTGTGGGTTTCACTCTGGTCCTTTTATATTTTTTTATATGGAAATATGGCTGTTGATTTTGTTTACAGCACTGAGGGTTTAAATTGAAGAAAATGTAACATTTCTAAAATAAATTATTTAGCTATATGGCAAATGTCACCCTTCAGTCTCTCAGTTCCTTTGAGCTTTATGAACCATTCACCAAAAAAATCACTTTCTTTCTTTGCCATTACAGCACCCTTTGGGGTGGGAAATGTCACCCCAAGCACAAACAACCACGAGCCACTCTGCTGCAGTACAGCAGTGTGCTTCAGGACAGTTTTCCAGCAGAAGCACCCAACTGCTGTAGGGAGACAAAATATGATTTCTCACTGGGTCATCAGCCTGTGCACTGGGACAGCCATTTCAGCTCTGGTGAAAAGAGTCACTGGAGTTTTAAGTCCCACCTTGTCTGGCCCGTAGATTTCTTTCTCACTTGATGGGTGGTGTCCCCAGCGCTGCTGCAGTTTCCAGTTTTGTCTGAGGGCCTCTTCCAAAGTCCAGTGCCACCTCATCGATTTCTCTGGGTTTGGATCAGGCCCTAGCAAGAGGATGAGTGTCCTCTGCTGAGGCACCCGCCACAATTCAAGCAGCGGTAGGTCAGCACTGCTGGGCAACCATCCCCCAGCCCTGCGGCAGGGACCGTGCACTGAAATCACAAGGCAGAGCGGTGCCATCAACTTTTTTTTTTTTCTTCTGAAGTGAGTGGAAAGGCAACAAGAAACAATGAAGTCGAAAAATGTTAGTATTTAAACACAGCAGAAACTGAGAGCCTGACAATAACTCAGCTACTACAGAGTCAATTCAGCCATCTGGAGATCGTGACATGTCCAGAAAGGGAGGGGTGGGGGGGGGAGACAGACCTTAAAAATGAAGGATTTCATTCCATGTTGAAATGTATTCTTCACGCAGGCTGCTGCTTTAATGTTGAACAGCTTAGGTCTCTGAGTGGTTTTGTGCATCAAAGACGTACGTACCGAAACACCTAGTGTTTTGCCGCAGTTGGATGTTAATGTTTCTGGACCAGTGTTGCTTGGCCCAGCACTGAGTTTATGTTTGATATCTGTTTGTTTTTCAATGTTATCATTATTTAAAAATAGATTTTGAGGCTGTTTGATTTTTTTAAATACATACAATGGCAGTGATTTATAAACATTCCTGGTTTCAGCTGTAGCTGTACAAAAGGGCTGAATCTGCTCTCAGCATGTTTTTTACATGATTTTAATAATTGGAAGCAAGTATGTTAGAAATCTTTTAGGTTCATTTAAAAATCTATGCAATTTAAACAAATGCTGGATTGTGTAATGGTTTGTCTGGGAATTACTTAGGCTGCACAGCGTAATAATATTTTATTAGCTGTGATTTGTTTTCTAGGAGGAAAATGGTGTTTTTTATGTTGTGTGTTACGTTAAAACTTGGCACTGAAATGGGACAGTACCTGAACATGGATTTCTAAAAAGGTGGGACAGTAGTTGCCCAAAAGGCGAAGACTTGAGAAAAATTGGGGCAAGTCATTTCTTTCCTGAAATGAAGCAGGGCACAGATTAGGAGCCATTAAGGCTTGCCAGGAGTTGCTGGTCATAAGAAGCCTGTTTAAGTGCTCACTGTCAACAAGGAAATCATGGGCAGCACTTAAAGTGGCTCACCTCTGATTTATTCATAAACCTCACACGAGCACTTGGCTTTGTTCTTGCTCTGGTAAGGGGGAACTGATGCCAATAAGAACAGGAATAAAGAGCTTCTTGCATGGTCCAAAAGTGAATAGCACTTTATCTCAAAGCATGACCTCCATTCCCAAGATCTGTTGTGTTACAGTTGACTCTGCTAGATGTGTATTCTCAGATGAATTGCTAGAAGAGGTTACAACAAATATATACTTTGTAAACCCTCTAGATGTAACAAGAACTATGTATCTGGAACTTAGGTTCTAACTTGACAGAAAGGTTGCGTTATTCATAGCGAACTGAGAGATTTCCGTTTCAGTGTTTTATGTTGGCTGTTTTAATGTGAGTCAGAAAACAGTATGATCATATGGCTGCAATTCAAATGAAAATTTTATATTCTTTAAGGGATTCATTTGAGAAATATATTTTGATAAAAGCAGACGCACAGAAATGCAAAGTAGTTCAGAGACGGAAAAGAAAAGAAAATAATTGACTTTGTTTCTAGACATATTTGATTGCTGCTGCTTTATTTTTGTTTTTCTAAAAAAGGCAAAGTAGTGCTCGCAGTCCGCAATGGGGGAAGGGACCTTTCGAAGACGGTCAACTGCCATGTTTGCACTGGGGCAGAGGTTGAGTACAGTTACTTAAATCCCCAGAGAAACATTTAGTTAACGCTAGTCTCTTTCTGATCCTGTCTGAGTCTGGTTTGCTTTTTAATGAAGTTTGTTTGTGGCTGTGTTTAGGTTATGTTTTTAAACTGACTTGCATTTTCACAACAGATTTGACCAAAGGTGCCGTAATGGAAGACAGTGATGAGAGTTAATGATACGTCTTTGATAAAGCAGTCCTCGTGTGCAATCTGATCACAGCCATCAGCTCATTTGTCATGGCTGAAGTGAAAATGTCAGGACCAATGAGTGTATCAGTGCTGAAGGGGGCGAAAGGGCTTTTGGAGACACTTTTGTACTGGGAGTGGGCCATAGTTTAGATGCAGCTCTAGGGAAATACTGGGATTAGCCAACTCTGTGCACAAATCCCTAGCATAACAGAATTAGTTGGGAAAATGAGGTTTGTTAGGAAAAAAAAATAAATCTGTAGAACTGCTCTAGGCTGCAGCTCAGGAACTATTCAAGCCAGTAAGGCATTTTATTAAAATAATTTTAACAATGTGAACATACATTCCAACAAAACTCACAATTGGTAGCCAGCATTATAACAAAACCCATCTTTATGCATTTTGCATATGTGTGTGGGTTTGCTTCTGGAAAAAAAGGAAAAAAGATTTTAAAATAAATGCAGTAATCATAATCTTAAATGAAGGCTTTCTGAATTTGACACAGTGGAAATTAATATAACTTACATAAATGCAAACTGATGCTGATGATCTTTTTTGCATAGGTTATTTCAAATAAAAGATAAGGGCAATCTTTCTGCTGCAGACACATCTTTACTCAGGAGGTGTAATTCATACTATAGGAATATATTGATTGCCAAACTGGGACTCTGGTGTGGCTAGCCTCCTCTCTCTTTGACTGGTCTGTAGAAGATGTTTCAGCAGAGTATCACAGAAAGCAGATGTAGGATAACTTATTGTATACTCCTGCCTTGCCACAATTGCAAATGCAAATTGTTTAGACCTCTGAAGAGTAAGGTTTAATATCCCTTACATTTTTTTTTTCTTTTTCCTAACTTTCTTTTTTTTCGAGTGCACATTCATTACAATAACTCTGGATACTTTTGACAGCTAGCTTTTATTGTTTTTTAACGTTGGTAGATTTGTGATCTCAGTGGTAACCTGCAGCAATGAGTCTTACTATCTGACCCCTTCCCTCTCTCATTGTGGGGTTTTAATTTGTCACAGTTTAGCTTTCTTGGAAACTTGCTACTTGTCTTTTGGTAAGCCTTGTCTTGCTTCCTTCTACGTACTTGGAAAAAGCAGGGTGCTTTTGCCACTATGCTGTCCATAAAAATGCGGAAGAAATCTTCATTTATTTGAGGTGGGGATCCTACTTGCCAGACCTATTCAGCTGCTGTGGAACTGGGTAGGTGTTTAACCAGGTAATCCTATTAGCTGTACTATGCCAGCTCAAGAGGAGTGAGCAGGAATGAGTTATTCCATCTCCAGTGTGTGGAGTGGTTGTTGAGGAATTGTCAGAATACTAGATGTGTGTAGTTGTCTGTCTGGCTGCATGGTTAATCATGGCTATTTGCCTGTGGAAGGGATAATTACCTGTTTTGCTGCATTTCCCATGTTTTTGATATTGTAGAATTGGGGTTGTTTTAACTTCACAGATCCATGCCAAGGATGAAAAACTGGGCTAAGGCAGTTTTTCCCTTGTTTGGTGTAGCTACTAGAAGTGCTGCTGCGAGTTTATCATCTTACCTTTTAAATGGAAGGCTGAAATGAAAATTAAGTTTGGTATTGACTCCATTGTATATCCCTGATCTGGTACTTGCCACCATTATGCAAGGCCTTTGAAACAGAGCATAGTGTGGCAGAGAGCGGCACTGGCCTTCTCTGCGCTCTGGGTTATTAGTGTGCCTGTGTCGCTGCTGTATGTTGCAGAGTGTTCACCTGTGGTGGAAAGAGCTCTCTTTCTTTTTCTTTCCCAAAACTTGGTCATAAGTTTGGGAACAGGCAGAGCTAGCACATACACTGATCACAGGAGGTGGAGAGCAGGGGATATGTGGCAGAGCCTTAGGCTGTGGCTCAGAAACCAGGTAATTGCCTCTGATAAGCCTAGGCTTCCTCACAGCCGGCTTGCAGCTGGCATATGAAACTACCTTTTGTAGTCATGGGCTTTGGGGCTGTGGTCCTTCTGGGCCTTTTTGTGCTATGAACATGGCCACAGGGACTAAAGATACCAGGTAACCTCAAATCTGGCATGGAAATGTGTAACAAAGCTGCAGTCACTAGCCTTTAAACCCCAAACACTTCTCTGTTTATGTGTCAGTGTGAGTGGCAGCAGCAGAGTAATTTATTTAATCTAACTAATACTTATCTTTGTTAGGAGTCGTCTGCAGATTTCTTCCATTTCATGTACAGTGAATTGTCCTCTTTCAGATAATGTGCTTGTACAACCTTTTTTTTTTTTGTTTAATTCCACTGATTTATAGTATTGAAGTGAAATATCTGATGCCTGTTTCCTGCACTTTGACTGTACATAGTCAAAGAAGCTGATGAGATCCTTCTTTCCCTTCCACAAGCCCTTTAGCTGTTTTAAATGTATAATTATCATTGCATGTCATTTGATAGCTGCACTAATTGCTGCCAACCATTGTCTGTTTGCACTTAATGCTGAAACCTGATCAACATCCTGCTTTGGTTGATGTTTGGTGGTAAACTTTAATTAACTCTTATTGCATTGAAGAAGAGCTCAGTCTCTGTGCTAACTAATCATTTACCTTCATTATGTCCTGACAGCTCCACTTGTTCCTGGTACTAATAGATACACCAGTCAGTAAATAAACCTGCAAACCTTCATGCCTTGAAGTTGTTCCACATTGATATTTTGTTGCTTAGAGTATAATGGCGTAAAGATAATTATTTCAGTTAGTTTTGTACCTCTGCTTTTCCAGACACCAATATCAAATTGCCTTTTTCATGCCAGACGATATCATTTTAATAGTAACTGTTGATTTAAGATAACATTATTCCTTCAGCATGGTTCCTATATACATGCATCTTTTGAATCAATACAATTAAGCTTGTCTCCTGTTGGAATTCTTGTAATTATTTTTCCTGAAATACTTTTCCTGTAATGATATTGAAGTTAAAGTAATCAGGTTACTGGCAGATCATGTAAAATTCAACTCAAAATTGCTGGCTGCTTGATTTTAATTTGTCTGACATCAAGTTTGTTTGAAAAGGGATAATATGTGGTTAAACCAAGGAGCTTATAATTACGGTTGACATTTGTTTGTTTATAATGAAATCTAATTAAAGTTCATACATTTTAAAACACAAAAGTTAATTACTGAATTGCTCACTTCACTTATGCACAGCAGTCAAATTAACTTGCAGAGCAAAAAAATGACAAAAGACTATGCATAATAAAAACAAAATGCCCATCTGATCTTGGCCATACAAACCAAATTTGCCATAATAATATTCTAGAAAAAACAAATGCTTTATTAATAACTGAACTGTTAAAAAACCATCCTGTATAATCACTGACCAGGCTGATTTTAATACAGAGAAATATTTAAATATTTAACATGATTTACAACACCCATGGCTTTTTTTTTTTTTTCAGATGCATAATTGGAAGAGTCTTGCAGCCTTGTAAATGCGCACAAAAGTACCATTCTTTATTTTTTGTTTTCATCAAGACTCTTTCTGAAGTCATCTGGAGTTGTAGTATCTCCCTGAGAATTGAAATGTTTGACTACCTGCCTTGTGATAACTCTTAGAAGCATTCTTAGCGTGCAAGCAAATTAGTATTAGGCAAACAAAAAAGTACTGTAACATTTATTTCTCAGTTAGTTTTGAGACAACAAAGAGGTTAGGTGAATATTGTAGAGCCACTTTGACTCCCTGGTCATTGATTGTTAGTTTTGCAATTCAGTCTTACCTCTTGAATGTGCTGACAGAAGACACATCCAGACTTTAGTAAAATCACAAAGTTTGTGATAATTCACACTTTAAAACACTGTGTTACTCTTTTACATGATTACAGTATTTTTAGTATACTTACCTTATGTTAATATTACATTTTTCTTAAATTAGATATAAGTTTAATAAAGCTTATATTTCTGTAATTTTTTTCTTAAAAGCTGTGAATGTAAATGATCTCATTCACAGAGTTTAAGAACAGGTGACAGATCCAGGCTGTGTGATTTTTCATGAAGATAATTAGGATTAATTTTCTAGCTGCTT